>NW_022688484.1:132832-205242 GCF_011630105.1 Anneissia japonica | reverse complement strand
TCCTAAATAGAATAGTGAGGTTAAAATCTGTCTCTTATACACATCTAGATGTGTATAAGAGACAGCTTTATCACAAAGAGCACAGTTGGTGTATGTATGTATGTGGGGCTAACTGCCTGACTGAAATGGAATTTGAAAATACCTATTATGTATTTAAAAGTAGCATCTGTCTCTTATACACATCTTATATATATATATATATATATATATATATATAAATGACAAAATACAAAAAAATCAACAATGCTTTGGGAAACAATGTTGGAATTTCAGTAGATACCAAATCGATAAATCAGCAAAGCGAAAATGGAAAGTTAACAGCCAAGAAATGTTTGAATTTTTATATCTTGACTGATCCAGATACAAAATTGAGAAGCAAAAGCTATAATGCAACATAAGTCAACAGCCAGAATTAGAACCAGACAACATTAGTGCTTCTTCAGTGTATATATGACAATATGCTGTATTTCATGACAATGTGTTGTGCAATCTTCAAAGTGCTCAATCTTAATCACACATTACTGGTTGTACCATTTGAGGAGAAGAAAGTTGTTGAATAAGTTCATCCACGTCTGCGAGCTATCAGCCCAATAAAGCTCTAAGTCACAGCATATTCTCTACCTATACCTAAACAATATACTGTACCATATTTATTCAAGGAATGCCCCAGGGGTGTTTATTTTAACCTCATTGTAAATATAAAACTACAACACATAAATACCATCAAAATTTGTTATTGCATGATCATAAAGACTTGCAGTATTGATCCCAACCAGGTTAAAAGAAATGTAATTCTACTGTTTACAGTCATTTGGGGGGGGGGGGGAGAATGTGTATTCGAGGAAAAAATAAATGCCTCAGGGCAGTTAATCAAGGGAGGCATTTAGTCCAAATGAGGCTCTAGGGAAGGCATTTATTCAAAGCTGGGTGTTTATTCAAATATATAAGGCAGTTAATAAAGTGTAAAATATTTTAAAACCCCAATAAACATGCATGAAGATATTGCAGATTTTTCCTTTAAAAATATGAATGAGGCTTGCCTACACAAAACCAGTGTACTGTGACTAATGTTAAACTGAGTAATTAGCATATGAATGTGGTAGTATTGTAAACAGAGAACCTGTAATACTTTACTCATAACTTAAGCAATAATAAGTTTATTCCAGTAAATTACTCACCATTTTAAAACTAACAAGATAATCTGAGATTACAAACCCTCACCCTGTTGTGCCATATCTATGTATTATAGTCGATCTGGTTGTTGTTGTTTTATATTTGGTGTAATATTACTAACTTTACATACGCATCAGAGGAAATGTAGCCGAATGGTAAAGATGCATATGTGTAATGTTGATCAACTGTATGAGGTTCGAATCTCGCTCTTATTTTTGTTTTTGGTTTTTTTTTTTCAATTATTATGTATTGTGAGATTATGTATTGTGAGATATATGCGGCCAGAAAATTCTAAAATTTGCATCTTACTTCTCCAGTCCATCCCCCAAACAAGACCTAGCATCACAGACCTCAGGTGGCAAGCCAATCAATCGGGCTTGCACGTCGTCCAGACTGCTTTCCGTCCGCCTCTATGAATTTGACACATGGTCTCGAGTCAGCCTGGCCTGGCCAAACGCCTCGGTCGAACAATCCGCTTTAGTTGGCTCTGTCAGATGCTACCGAAAAATATATAAATAATGTTCTAAAATCTACATTTTACTTCTGACCAGAACCAAATTCAAGGATGACCGAGATACATGTAATGTGATCACTTAAGTCAATCAGTTCAATAGTTTTTGAGTTGCGCTCGGAAAGACAAACACTACAGACAGACACGCACACAGAGACGCTCGCTATTGTAATACCCACGCTTCCTCCTTTGGAGGCGAGAGTAATAATGGTCACTGATGCTTGTAATTTGAAGTGCATTTACTCTGGCATTGTACATTGTACATTGTAAGCCTACTGTACATTGTATTGCCTGAAGAAACTATTGAAAATTATTCAAAGGATAGGAGTTTGTTTGTTAAAGTAGGTTGACAATAATTGAGCGTTAAAACCATCCTGCTTGCAGTGAAACAGATCCAAAATATATTTATGATGTACATTTAAACAGTATTCAAGACTATATAAAAAAAATCTGCTCAACATAATAGTATTTGATCAACTGTACCCAAAATATCAAGTAAAAATTGTTTCCTTAGCATGTATCATGTCAACCTTACTGTCAATATACGTTCACTGATTTCAGTTTCAGTTTAAAGCTTACAGTTATTGTACTTTATCACAAAGAGCACAGTTGGTGTATGTATGTATGTGGGGCTAACTGCCTGACTGAAATGGAATTTGAAAATACCTATTATGTATTTAAAAGTAGAATATACAAGGTTGTTGTAGTGGGTAAAATTTTTCTCTAATATTGTGTATCTTCACTCAGTTACATTGCCAGTGTACAACTGGACCTCCTTCATGTCATTATTATTGTAGAATCAGATGGAGAAGTTTATTGGAAAAAATATTATAGTCATGGGGCGGATCCAATAGGAGTTCACGGTTTTGCCACTAAATTTGAAAATTTCAAACCATATATTGAAATTAGTGTTCTTACTTATCTATTCTGAATATGTTGTGCCCCCTGCCCCATTTGAAAAATTCTGGATCCGCCCCTGAGATATTGTTTTCTCGTTGCGTACCATAAAACCTTGAATAGAAGCCGTGGACTTCTTTTTTTTTGCCAACTTTGGCTGAGCTTCTTCTCAAGATAGGCTTCTTTTCAAGGCTACTTTGGCAAAGTTAAGAGGGGGGATTCTTTTTAAACTGAATGCTGTAAATTTTGGGAATTACTACTATGATACAATAACTAGTTCCACTGTAAAATCAGTCTGTATTATGAAGTGTATTAACCGGTATTGAATAACCTTAAGTACTGTATAAACAAAGCGTGTTTTGAATTTATTTTGTTTCTTTGAAATTCATGTACAGTGTATGTTCTGTACTACGTATTTGGGAAAAAAAAGCCCATGTTATATAAGAAGCCCATGGGCCTCTTTTTGATATTGGCTTCTTCTCGAGATTAAGCCCATTGGGCTTCTCTTCGAGGTTTTACAGTATGTAAAAAAACGACCAAGCCAGAGCCTATAAACCCTTTGTTACACCACTGGGTTTAATTCAACATTTTAATATTTTATTAATTACTATCTTAATATACTGTATTTGATAATGCCTTAATTGTATCTTGTTATTGTCTGTTTGGAGTTGTTTTTGATGTCGTATTTCACTAGCCATGTTAAGGTATATTTTATCTATATGGAACAAATGTTTTTCTTTTATAAAATTTGAATTACCCCAAATATACTCACTGCTATTTCCATATTGGACAAATAAAATTGATTATAAATTTGAATATATTTATTATTATCTGTTTAAACATCTGCTTTGTTCCCTTTGAATCTAACTGGTTGCTTTTGTGTATGTGTGTTTTCAATTTTTAAGAAATTGTTTCACTTTTGGTCATTAATTACCCATTCAAAAAACTAGTGCGCAGTTAATAATCTTTACTATCCTCATCTAGGGTCAACGGTTTTCTGGGGCAAATGAAACTGAGGTGCGTATTTACTTGTTGGGCAACCCTGTGCTTTGGTGGGGCAACTTATGTTGCCTTGCTGTGTTTCTTATATGCTTTACACTATGGGCTATAAGGTACCAGCGTAGGTGTGACGGCGGAGTCCCAGAAACAGGTAATTTTAAAATATGTTATATATAGTAAACATAGGGCAAGACATTTTTTTTATATACCTTGTTTCACAAACTTTATTTTTGATAGTCTTAGGAGGGTGCAAAAACTATTAAAATTTTGTTTTGTTAAAGCAAAATATCTCCGCCGAAAGTCTGAGAGGTAAAAAAATGTTAGAGGGTGCCTTTTGGCCCTGCTTGAGAATATCTCGTAAAGAGTGCAATATTCTGTAATTGGATTAATAAAAAAATTTTATTTTCTTAAGAAATAAAGAACGTAGATATACATATATAAATAATACTGATAATAGTAATACTGATGATAATAATAATAATAATAATAATAATAATGATAATAATAATAGTTATTATTAATGTTCAAGACATTATTAATGTTGTTATTATTATTGTATTAACTGTTTCATCCTAAATAGAATAGTGAGGTGAAAATAGTAATACTGATAATGTTAATAATAATACTTATTATCATTATTAAAATTCATGACATTATTAGTGTTGCCTCCTAGATAAAGATGGTGAGGTGATGATAAATTGTGCCTGGCTGTTCCTAGGCTGGATCCTTCACTACCTACCCTTTTACTTCATGGGACGTGTCCTCTATTTTCATCATTACTTCCCTGCTATGCTTTTTAACAGTATGCTATCAGGTAGGTGAAACATGTATGGTAGGCCTAGACTAAGGTATTTCAACTGTGACATGAATGATCGAACAAATACAGTTTTTCAAATAAACCCAGTGCAAATTGTGATACTATTTACTGAGCCCCGTTTTCCATTAAGCAGTGATTATTAGAGATATATCCTATTTACAATATTATGAGCATTTTTATAGCACTTTTTCTTGAGGTCAAGATGCTCAGACAAACTCATCCCTACAACTTTATGTTCCTGAAAGCATTCCTTCCATGCTGCTGCATACAAATAAAGGTAAAGGTAGGAGAATAACCCATAACTTGCAGAATCATTTTGTATGGGCGTGGTCCGTGATTTCCTAGCAGCCGTGAAGAGGCGCTTCATGGTAACTACATGTTCACATATTACACAACGACGGGCTGAAATGAACCATAACATCGGGGTAACCCCTTACTCTTCCAAAAGATGCAATGGGCTCTTTAGAGAGCACTGGACCTCCATTTTAAGTCTTTATCCGAGAAGACTTGGTTCTACCAACCAAACCATGGGTGAGGAGTGGCTGGCAGCACCATTGTTAAGGCTGTAGCTAGCGGCGCCCCTGCCTTATCGCTCAGCCACTCGACTCGCCAAATCAAATGATGGTAACATTAGAGGAAACGCCATCTCTTACTGTAAAAGAATCCTGAAAAATCATTTTTATGCATTAGACTTGTGCTAGACTTGCTATACAATACAAATGATGATTAAGTGATACTGATGTAGGCCTACAAGTTAGAATGTTTCATCCACAGGGGCTAAGTTGAGCCCAGAACACTTAGGAACATTCCACTCTTTTCCATTCAGTGTTAAATGGCCATCTTCCAACTCAGCTTGTGTGTGATTGGGTGAAAGACACCTGCTTCACAAAATATTAGATTCTCATCCAATCATGTTCAGTCTCATTAAGTCCCATGCGCTAGTTTATAGAGTAGCCTGTGTAGTCAAAGTGCTATGAACTAGTGACAAGATTGAACATCTATTTATTGACAATTTGTGTGTTTTTTCTGTCTGTTTTTCTCTGTAGGCATTTTGATTGATCATGTAGTTAGCCGTGTACAGAGTAAACTACAAACCCACCTTAACTTCAATGTACGACTATGGGTGCATGGTCCACTCTTTTCCATTATAGTGTACAGGTAGGTTTGATTAATTGATTAATTTATTAATGATACTTGAATGATTTATTGAATAATTGAGTCAATAAATGAATAAATAAATGAATGCATAGATGAATGAATAATTGATTAATTGAATGGATGATAGATTGATTGATTGATGGAATAAATGAAATAATGATGGATTGTTTGACTGAGTAACAGAATGATTTAATGATTGATTGATGGAATTGATGATAAATTGATTGATTACTTGGTGACTGATTGATTGATTGATTGGTAAGTGTTGAAATTAATTGAATTTTTGATGGAGTGATTGAAAATTATGAAGATAAATTATTGATTGATTTATTAAATGAATGATATAGCTTACATAACCATTATGTAGCTTCTGCATTAAAATATAATACTTGTACAATTATTGAATAGTTCGGTACAGTAATTGACAAGGTCTTCTGGTGTTTGATGCGAAAGAAATAATAATATTAAATATTAATAACCTGTACCAAGGGTCACGAGTTATAGAATCCACATCTGGGAGATCTGTTTAAATGATCTTTAACACTTAATTATATTTCTTTGCATGGTGATACCGATTGGCACTGACTCTCAGGAGACAGAACTTGTAAAACATACAAATATCGGGAATTTGCATTAGATGGGTTATTTTCCAGGAGGTCTTACCGATTTGTTTTTTTCTTTCGTATTTCTGAAAATTGTCCCTTTGATAGGAATGTGTCTAAATAGGGGTGTCCCAATTGAGTGGTTCTACTGTAACAGTTGGTGTTAACCATAATGATTACATTCTACATTATTCACTGTTGTAATACACTAATTCGCTTCTTTTTTTTTTCTATTCACAGTTTTTACCTGTTTAGTCCTTTGTCCTATGGAATGAATGGGTTGTATGCCAGTAAAGAAAATAGCACCTTCAGTCATCTAAAGTGGCTAGATTCATGGGAAATATAACTCAATTTCCAGGGGCAATCATTATTGTTCACTAATACAAAAAGTCAAAAAAATGTAAGAAAAGAATGAGCAGTATATTGAGTTCAAATGAGATATTTAAACTGTAGCCGTTGATATTGTTCACCATCATTGAATTAAAATTTAGATCAGCTATTCAAAAATGTCATGCCTTGAAAACTATTTTGTGTTTGTCGTGATAATTTTTACCACCTTTGCAACTGTTCCACCTCCTTTTTGGTTAATGCACTTTCTAATCTATGGTAATTTATTTATTATTACAGTATATAATCTATGTTATGTATTATAATTATTAAATATTTTTTTTTATATATATTTTATAATATGTTGGTCCATTATATACTTTATGTACTTGTATTTTTCTTAATTTTTTTTTTTCCCGAATTTTATTTTTACTGTTAAGCGCATTGAGGCTTTAGCATAATGCGCTATATAAGCCAAAATTATTATTATTATTATTATTATTAATTTAATATTGGTTTAATATGTATTTATTAAGATACGTAATAGTAACAGTAGTACTTATTTTAATTGTATGCTTCATATAGTTGTATTATTTATGTATTTAGTTAATATTTGTTTAGTAAGTAATTATTTTATTAAGTAGTGGCAGTACTGTAGTGTTCATTTTAATTTTAACATCTCATCTTGTTGGAAAATGTTTATAATTAATATTGGTGTGTTTATTGTTCATCTAAAGTAGATTGAAGACTGTTTTTCTGTTGTTGTTTAAGCACCTAAGGTTTGTTAAACATTTGAAAGGAAAAAAAAACGAAAAATGTGTACTTTAAAGTATAAAGGACTTTTAATAAGGTGATGGGATCTAATGCTGCAGTTCAATAAACAATTCCACCATTTCTGCTTGATGATTAGGTGGGGGGGGTGCTAATTCGCAAAATAATGGGATTTTTAACTTACTTTACCATGATTATTTTGCTTTTTACATTTTTAATGGGGGGGAGGGGTGAGTATTTTTTGGAGGGGAGTGCTCCCCCCCCCCTCCATATGCCACTGATCATGCACAATACATGGGATAAATTACGTATTTTTCACACACATTAAATCGTTTAAACAGACCTTTGATTGACTATTGTACTTTATCATGTGCATGGATTTTTTTTCTTAATCTTAAGATATATAAATTTGTATGTTATTAATTGTATATGCACAACAGTGATTTAGTCGCTTTCTGAGTGACCTTGTCTGATGTTTTAATTAAATTATTTATGTATGTTTACATTTTTTATGTTCATATTTAAGAACATATATTGAATTGTGAAAAGTTTTATTCAAAAATATGAATTTCATGCTCAATAGAGCCCACAAAGACACATGTCAAACCAGTGGTAAAACACTGTATTAAGCCAACATCTGTGCTAAGTTTTCAATACGTGTGAAATCTTTTCTATTATCAAAATGTGTTTATCAACCCTGAGCTGATGTCTGCTGTTAGCCAAGGACATGTGAGGAGGTTTATATAATATATGCAATATATACTGTAATTATAAAGTACATATTATATATGCCTACATATACACTATCATTTGAGTTTTGCTTAGCTCACTTGATAGCAATTGCCATTGCATTTTCCATCGCACTTCTCCAACTTCGCTATCAGTATTTATCAGTATCAATAAAGAAACTAGTAAATATTGAAATCTAATGCAATGTGCATGTTTAAACAATTGTTTTAATAAACAAAATTCATATTTAAATAACTATATTTATTATAAAATATATAGTTCTGTACATGTACTTCCGTGAATAATAAAGTTTTATAACAGATTAATAGTAAAAGAGTTAAGAAAGTTTAACAAGTGTCATTGTCACTAAGTTCTAATATGGGATCATACATATATATATGAGCTCCTATACCATCAAGTACCATGCATGTTACGTAAATAGATATTTGTGACGCCCATCGTGATGTCATCACTGTATAGGTCCTCATGAAATATTTTCATGCATTTCTAACCTTTGTTTAATAATTTCCACTAGTGTATGATATTAAAACGCCAGACCTGCCAAGGTTTTGTTAAAAAAATGCGAGATATTTACAGATTTCTACCTTTACAAAACGTTTTTCCGTCACCACAATTAAGACATACGGTAATTAAGACTGATGATGACGTAATTAAGGTCGAAATATTGAATCCCAACACGATAGTGTGTATTTCAATAATAATTTTAATTTTGAGGGAATTAAATTTAATATTTGTTGTTCAATTTTTTCTTTGAAAGCAACTTATATATTGGATTGTGTTGTTGATTCAATGTTTAATTTAACTTTAAACTAATCCAATTCATCTAGATTATGAAATATAATGCAAATTATTATATCCAAAATAAGCAGAATATTGCATTGTATTGAAGTTTATTAATTCTTGTAAACTAATCGCATTTTATCCGAGTTATAAAAGTGTAATAAAAATTGCAATGTTGTGAAATCCTCAATTCATTGATTTGCGCCAAAATATTTTCTCGCTCTAAATTATATTCGAATATAAATATAAAAAAGTAAATAATTGATATATTGATTTATAAACTAAATGTTTTTTTTGTAACAAATGGATACAATATTATGACAGCAACCCCGTTTTCATCGTGCTTGAAACAACAGCGAAGACTACACCCCACGCAAGTTTGTGTTCCTCATCAAAAGCATCGCCCGTAGCCTCGGAGAGGGCAAATATCAGAGCATCACCAACAGCCTGTGAACATACAGAAAAGAACGTAAATATTAACACTACACTATTAAAATTATTAAATGAATTAAATGAATATATTAAAATAATGTTCATGTTTAAATAAGTCCAGTAGGCTATGTTGACAGTAAATACTAACGATAGTTTTAATACAAATAATAAAGATAGACTCCCATCCCAGCGGGAGCGTGTGTCTATACTGCTTGACAGTAGACACCGATTTACTCTCTACTTACATGTGAGACTATAGGTAAGTGCCTAACCCCCCCCCCCCCCCCCCGAGGCTGTAGATGCAGAACTACTTCACTCCGTAAGCCTCTCAATGAGAATCGGTGCTGAGCACCTTGTGCGTGTTTGTGAAGGGATTGCAAATTACAAAAATAAAGAATATGGTATAATAAAATGCATTAGGCCTAAAATAATGATGCACTATTTTTCCATGAATAATAATATCCATAATGTCGCATTGTCTTGTGACTAGTGACGTAACGTCACAATTTTTTCTTTACTATCAGAGCACTCCCAGACCCTGATCAAGGCTCTACGCGGCTTCTCCGTCCTCCTTCCACTCTCAAATTGGATGTTTCAACCATATGTGGGTGAATATCACTGGTTATGCCATTATGACATTGGATCTAGACAGTGCTACTATGAAACATAATTTTTTGAATTGATTCATTATCTAAGTGATACCTGGAAATATTCTGGTTTCGCTTTATACTTCTTGTGTCTTTTTCCGAGACTTTCAAGTTTCGGGATCAACGCTTCAACATTATCCAAACCGTTTACAGCGGTGCCTACTGTCTTCATCACACGACCTGCATGGTACGCAAACTTGGGATGTTCTTTGAGCTCATGTATTTCCAGACCAAGGTCTCCGAATGGGAATATACTCAACAGTTCAGGGTGTTGGGTGAATAATCTGAAGCAAGAGAAGTATCAAGTCCTTTGAAGCGTAATTTTTAAGTTGTGTGGACTCAGAGGAAGTTTGGGGAGCAACCTAACGTCGACTCTGCATTCGGCAATATACCACTCAGTGTGACCACTGAGAAAAATACAAATTCCCAAGATTGAGTCTAAAAATTCCCAAGATTGCTTTAAAAATCCCAAGATCCGCAAAATATTAGTATATATACATACAACTTCATTTAAAATTCCAATTTTAAAGCCTTTTCAAATAATTTTATTATACTGACTAATCTGCACTGTATAACGAAACATTGTCTGGATTTTCGACCAATAATTCGTTCGTTTTGATTCAACTGTGTAAAATTTTCTGAAGTTGGGTGGGGGAGGAGGGTGGTGGCAATGTCTTATGTGAATTACAATCATATACATAAAATGACTGGGCGATTGAAAATTATCGAATAGTTTCATCTGCATTTGTACTGGTAAATTTCAAATATTTTTAGACAAATAAACCAATTTGTTGATGTTTATTTGTCTAAAAATATTTGGAAATTTATGATGAAAATGGCCTAAAACAATTATCAGAATGAAAAAAACTACTGTACTAATCCAATGGGTCTGTTATTTTGAACAACTAAACAGCCCTTGCGCATACGCAACTTTCAACTATGGTGTTATAAGGCCATTAGCAGCCTATTTCTTCACTTCTTGATGGGAAAAACTAAAAATTCCATATCATTCAAAAAATCTCAAAATTTAATTAAAAATTAACAAAAATTCACAAGATCCTAAGGTGTCATTAAAAATCCCAAGACCTTAGAATAAATCCCAAGCAGTGGTCACAATGATACTACTCATTCATAAAGTTAACTCGTTCATAATTCATTTCTTGTTTTCATTCCAGTAATTTATCCGACCATACCAAAGTACTTCTGATTGCGTGTCTAACTTAAATTTACAATACGAACAGTAAAAAAAATTCCTGTCAGAATATAGAGTGGAAAAGGTTTTTCTGTTTAATCATTAATGTTTTTTAGCAGAAACACACCCGGTAGCTGAATTATAGTAATAAATGTGACTCTCAAAACCCCTCTTACAACGTGAAAAACATTTAAACTATTTAAAAGGGATTATTTTTCTCGTATTAACCCCCTTAAAACATACAAAATATTCAAACTGGATATTTTCTCGTATTAACAGTTGGTATTTGTGTTAAGTCAAGGTTAAATTCATAAACTGGGGAGAAATATTAACAAAGAGGAAAGAGGCCTGTAGATGTTGAACGATCTATTAAATCAACGTACAGTAAAACTTTCCCTTTTCCAATAACAACTGTCTCAGTGGTGGCGCCAGTAAGGAATCAGGGGGAAATTCCTTCTCCATCAACCCCCTCGGACAGGTATGTACCCCCTTCGCTCTATGCCACGGCGAGATCGTTGGACCAAAAACATTAATTTGTCTATCCAAATAACGTTATTTTGATTGCCAATCCCTAATATTGTGGTTAAGACAGTTTTGGACCATAAAAACTCTCCCCATGAACCCTATCAGGGATTTTATTCTAGACCCTGACCGAGCCTCTGGTCGGCCACTTGGTTCGGAACCCCCTGTCGGAATATTTCTGGATCCACCGCCGAACTGTCCCAGATGCCTTTTTTTTCGATTTCTCTTCTGAACTCTCGACTTGAACGATGAAATTCATAAAAGATTGAATTATCTTTATCAGTCTATGATCATTCAAACACACAGAAACCGTGAAGAGAAGTTAAGGCAGGATTTTCGAAAGGTGGGTGGGATTCTGATTTTTGACAAAAGGGCACTTTGAGTCCTTACCCACCTCAGCCCTACCATGGGTAGGATTTATCTAAAAATAATAACACTTAAGATTTCCGGAAATAGCAATGCCAAATTTCAAATATTTGGAGTTAATTTCAACAACTTCAATGCTAATGCTATACTTTTTAATAGTAATTTAAAAGGGAATTTCAGGAAAAGAGGGGAGGGGGTTCTTTCGAGCCCCCCAGAATACGGGCTTGATTATTATCCGTAGGGACCTTTCCGGGGTGTCAATCAAACTTAACTGACCAATCAGAACATCGTTAAAGATTACGCGCTTGCCAACCAACACATGTGTTTCACAAACGCACGTGTGTTTACGTACGTTTACGCCCGGCGTTTACGATGTCTTTTTTGTGGGACCTATGCCACAATCCTCGAGGCAGGGCCTTAGCGGAAAGGTCCATTATATAATATCATTTATTTTGCCCTTGAAGCAATGACGTACCGATAGGTTGTGTGTAGAGTTCCGTAAGTGCTGAGTGATGAGCCGGGAGAGTAGCTTACGGAGCTTCTTACCCAACCCCCCCCCCCCCAGCACCTTGATAAATGACGGTCCCGTTGCTAGAAAGGCACCCAACGCTAAGCAGTTACAAATATTGTAATTCCATGTTTTATACTGCACTTTTAAAGTAAATTTATTGTGATTGGCAATGTAGGGCTTTCACCATGACACGTATGAAAAGGCGATTGAGTGTACTTTCGATTGAGCTTTTACTTAACATATAAAGTAATCCTACCTGTTGATTTCATGAAATGAAAATAGTTTAATCAAGTTGGTTTTAGCAACATAATTCTTTGGGCTCAAATAGATGTTGAACCTAAATCAAGGAGTTTCAACTAAAATCGGATCTCCAATTCCCCATATGTATGTAGGCCTATTAATGCCTGAAGACTAAGTTGCTATAAGAAGCTATTTGGAATTTCGTCAGCCTCATGGTGCCGATTCTATAAATAGACAGCTAAGTAATTTTCAATTCAAATAAATGCAACATTTAATCGGGGTAATCGATCTCAAGTTACTTAACCGTCATATGAGTTTGTCAGCATGGTACGACCCTGAATACAAAGTGAATCAAAAGGAAGTAGGCATAAATAAATAATGTTTAGTATCGGTCTATTTTATATATTGCTGGTGGTTTCTTACTATTGATTAATGGAATATTTATTTATTTATTATTTGTTTATTTATTTATGTGTAGGCCTAGATTTTGTTGACACGTAGAGAATGTTAAATCTGTTACAATCTATTTCAATTCGTGTTTCTGCAAAATAACCGTTCCTTAAGCTGAGGTTAAACTCATTAGAATAACAATAACAGAGGGGTTAAATAATAAAATCCTTGTAGATAGCTTAAAAATTTATCCTATTCATAAACTAAGCCATGGTACGCTGACTCCCTTTGTACACCTTGGCCTATTATTGTTTTTTTTTTTTCTTTTTGCTACTATAAAAATGTGATGGACATTATCATGATTCTACGTTTTTTCTGCCCTCTTTTGTTATACTCCTGGTTTTATAGTCCAATTGGGGGACAATCGTATCATACTCAGATTATATCAAACGTAGGTTTGGATTCCATTCACACTTGGACTTATATTGAGCCGAATTGTCATTTAATCGCAAAATAGAGATATCTTAGTTTTAAATAGAGATAGTTATAGAAAATAGAAAAATTGTTATCTTATTTAGCAAAACGATTTTGCCGAAGCATCTAGGCGAAGGAGAAAATAAAATAAAGTGTATTGATGAATTTAAGTGTATACCAGATGTATACCAGATGATGCCAACTGAGTCGGCTAATATCATATTTTGATGCAGAAAGCTAATTTGAGTGGTGTAATATTTTATAATAGGTTTACCTCCAGAGCGAAAACAAGCAATTATGGACACAGGTAGGAATCCATGGTTGGGGCCATGGAATAGCGAGGGCCCCGTGACGTTCTAATGCCTGAAGGCATCGACATAATGTTTTGATGTTTAGGAAAACTAAATTAAACGATTTTCGATAATATGTCGTTTAATATTACTTCACCTGTGTAGGTAGCAACCGATGGCTTTATATCAGAGGCGAGTACAGAGCCCCAATACGGACGTATTATGATTTTTTTTTTTACATGTTAAGGTCGGGGCCCCAGGCTTTTGCTGAGTGAGAGCTCATAACTGTTACGCCACTGAATTAAAGCGGTCGATGCTTCACAAAAAAATGATTCTGTAGTTCTGAAAGGTTAATATTAGCAATTTTGTAATTCCCCTAACACAGGCGTAGTATAGCACGACCTACCTCATGCGGAGCAGAAACATTTTTACGAGAACAGCAAAATAATAACCCATTGTTTAAGGGCTATGGAGATGGGACCCCAGTGGAAATTAAAAGGAAGCAAATTGCTATTACCCCTGGTCCCCAGCATTTGCGAGGGCAGTGAAAAACCCTGGTTGGAAAGAAGGCGTGAAGAACGTCCGTTGGTTTCGGTGTGTTATGATACACAGACTATTTCAGCGATCAACTATGAGAAAGACGAAGGTACTTAATTAGATGTCTATGTAGTTCAAATTACTGTATTTTTAAATTTGTATAACCGTGACACAAGAAAGGGAGCGGGCGATGGGCTAAGCACTAAAACCTTTCATCTTTTTTTTTTTTTTTTTAAATATAAAAAGAATAGCGAAGGTGCACAGCATAGACCCATACTACTCCAAAACCTAAAATGCCACTTTAAACTGCGTGCTCTTGTAAATCTCCTATTATGTAACCTAGGCCTACTCTTGTTTTCTGAGGTATCCAGATCTTAGGCCTATAAATACAGTAATGCAATAGTGTATTATCTATAGTATTTTTATTTTAATCCATTTGATCTCCGGATAACCCTAATCGGAACTCATTTAGAGTGTATTATTACAGATGCACGCGGAATCTGCCAATCAAAGTTGTGTCAGTGATAAATAGGTATTAACTGACCTTGTGAACATGTTTACGCCTGTACTGTCCAAGGCATTTCTGTCGACAAGGCTTTTCCAAGACTGTTGTACGAGATTCTTCTGCGCCGGGGTCGGTAACGTCATTTTCAACGGTCTAGCTGGGGGTGTACGTCTTTCAATGGAATATTAAACGAGATAAGTCAAATGCGTTTTAAAGCCGTGCACGTCAGGGGAGGTCTGCTGGCGGTAACTGACTAGATGGCTATACGGGATGTTTAGCCTACATAATTCCGACCAAGTCGATTGGCTTTCAGTATAAATCAGTGAGTGAATACATTCGCTGGATTGGAACTAACTTTACACAAAAAAACTATAAGCGAGTAATCTGAGCATACAAAACTGACAATAGGAAACTAGAAATGATATTAGTCAAATTGGTATTATATAAGAAAAACTTACAGAATAGTCAAATTCTTGACTAATTTGGTGAAATACTCTACAAAAATGTTTTTCGCCAGGCAGTGGGGTGCAAAAAAAAAAATAACGGTATGCCTCTCTGTAGCAATAAACGACAGGGGAAAAGATGTGCCAGCCAGTTTGTAGGCCTATCCCTCACTATCTTTTATTTTGAAGTGCCCTACCTATTCGATATTACGGCGCCATTTATACAGCAAAATACATAGATCCACCGTATATTATGCTTGTATAGCTTTTATTCAACTATCTCTTGACTTGAAAGATATTCCCACTAAACTATTAATATTGCCAATTCACATTCACACTGGGGCGAAAACTAATTATCTTTTTTTTTTCTTTCTTTCTGTCACGAATTTTAGTATTGCACCATCAAGAATTCGTTAAACTTCGATAAAAATGAGTTTGATCGGCGTCAGTAATTATAATCGACACTATATTCGATACACTTTTCTAAAATCATTAAAAAAAAGTTTTTACGCCAGTCGAATGGAACCCCGATGCAACGATTTCTATCCTTTCAATAGTTCGTGCGTGGGCCTCATAGACTTGTCAGAGTCCGATATTGTCTGTTACTTATTAGGTCTGCTACTTAAACACCTTTCATAGATATTTTATGACAGTCATAAATGAAACACTCATGTTGAAAGTTAACCTTTTGTAATATAATAGCTATTCGAGGTTACGTTATAGCTAATCCGACTTTAATTCTTTTATGCTGTTTAGAACGTACTGTAAATATCATGAGGACCGCCCTTCTTGATTGAATACCATTTACGCACATGATTGGTATGTAATAGTGAACATATTTTACGCATGCGGCTCCGCGCTCAAGTCTCCGTATGATGACATACCTTGTATATGTGACCTATAATATTAATGGAAGTTTAGCAGCGTTAAGTCATCAACCTTTAAAACCGTTTAGTTCATTGATTTATGAGATTATAAGTGCGTTGATGATATCATGGAGGTATACAGTACCAGGAAGATGTATAAGCGTAGTAAGTAGTATCTCAGTTGACCTTTCCACTAAGCCCTGCCCCTGGGATATTTGTTGCTACCATTGCTACAGCGTGAACGTAGCGTAAACACGTGCGTTTTTGTGAGACATGTGCGTAGTGTTTCCGACACAGCAGGCGCTTATGTTGGCCCTTTTCTGGTTGGTGTGGTGTTAGGCTCGATTAAAAGCCGGGCACTCATTGCGCCCCGACGATCGTCAGCCGACGGAGAACGCAACGACAATTAGCAGACGGCGTCGCCTAACGCTCACAAGGAGCTTATTTATTTGCAATATTTCCAATATAAAAGTATTCATAGAATTTTGGGAACAAATGAAATGGTTTCAAAGTTTGAAGATATTTCACCATTGTGCACTTTTTGTGAAAGCAATACAGAAAATACTTTGCATCTCTTATGGGAATGTAGGTTATATTAGAGATATTTGGTTATATGTAAAAACATTGCTCAATATTGACCTAGATGAATGGTCCATGTTATTTGGTTTCAAATGTGCAACGAATAAGATGTTATTTAACCTTATACTACTCAATATTAAGTTCTATATTTTTACTTGTAAAATAAAGGAGATTAAACCTGCTAGAGGTGAACTTATTAATAAAATTAGATATTTCCACAAAGTAGAAAATCTTATTTACAAAAGGAAACAAAAATTATCAACTTTTAAGAAGAGATGGGAATGTATAAACCATATGATATAATATTTCTGGCTTATGATATGCAAAAAAAATACTTAAAGAGGGTTTTTTTCTGTGTCCATTGGCTTGTTTGCTAATTTTTTCTGGTAAATTTGGAAATCTGTTTAAAAAGTCATATTGCTACCAAAATACCAAACAAAAATAAGTTACATGATAAAGGGTTTTTCCTGTCCCTACGTGCTTTCAGACTTGCTTGTAAAATGGTTTCAAACCTACATGGCTGCTGAAAAAAAAAACCCCCCAAAACCCCCAAAAAAACCTTGTATTGTTAGTTAAAAGCTTTCATTGAAACCTATTTCCGAACTTATTTTTGACTTAAAAGGGAAACCATACTTCTTCTCCTGTTAATTTTGTCAGTGGTTTTTTGCATATATTTCATCTCAGTGTACTCTTTGCAAGAACAATGCAGAAAATGTTTTATAAAGTTTATTTTCTGCCTTTATTTTATTTAGTGAAAATTCACTTGTTAAATTTGGAAAGTGTTTTTCTTTTTTCTTTTTTTTTCAATTTTAAGGAATGACTTTTTCTATGTCATGTATTTATTTATTTATTTTTTCTGCCTTTATTTAAAGTTATTGAACAGTTTTTAATATTGTAATGTATTTTTTTTTGCTTTGAAATCTTTATGTCATGTTTTTTGAAGATGAATAAAAAAAAAGATTCGGTCGTGTTTACGACGGTCGTACAACACATAGGCTAACACGATATTTTCACAGTGAACTAATCATGAGTTTTATTTACACAAAATATCGTAAGTCGATTATGATTTATCATAGGTATAATTCACTGAATTCGATAGCGAATTAATTATCATATAATTTCACGGAATTTTATAACGAATTAATTTTAATATAATTACGCCCTTGATGAAGAGCTAGCAAGTATACTGATGTATATGCAAGTTTATTAACTCACTGCCTACTGAGGGCGACAAACACAGTGGTATTCAGTATTCATAAAAGTGGTCAAGAAAATTTACAGTATTTTAATTATCGTCACATGGATATCGTTTATTTAGAACACTCGTTGGGTTCTTGTTACGACCACAGGCGACCATGACTGTTTACATTCCGTTTCAACATTAGATATAATTGTTATGAGGTGTCACCATGATATATCGCATATTTCAACAAATATTAACGGATTACATTCCACAAATAACATCTATAACTACAGTAGGCACCCATCAAAATACAGTGAGCTTCAATAAAATAGAGAATTGTATAAATATTTTTTTTTTTAAATTCAAACCATCTTTTTTTTTAAGGTTTTGAAAGTATATAAATATATGAAATAGAATGCTTAAATATACATCTAATCTTGAGGTAGGCGTACAGACCTATAAAATATGGACAATACGTTATTCTGAAAACAAATGTATACATATAAATTATATTCTCATGCTTTTGATGTCCATTTTTTCTGTAAAATTGGAACAATTCGGTTTTTAGTGCAAATGCAATTATTTTGAATAAAATAGGCTACCTTTATGAGGAAATGAATATATGATTTCTATATACATATAATTTATATATGTATATCATAATAAAATTACTTTACAATCGATGAAAAGTTCCTTAAGTAAAAAAAAAAGTACAGGTGGAATTCGAACTTGTGACATTCACTCCTTCATATATTTGATACGCCCTCGTATAGTGGGGGAAAATTTATTCGCAGCGAAAGGCAATGCTATAGTTGAATTTGGACGGTGCTGTAAAAAGTACGGAGCAAATAAGCGAAAATCGTCTTGTATTTAGTTTTTGGTGGCCTCAGGAGGCAATTCCCCACGATTCGTGTTTTCATGGACGACTTTTCAGTCAACAAAAGGCATTAGGTGAGGACAGGCTGACGTAAATAGTGTTTCCCAAACGCTATGAGAATCACACCTCGACCATCAACAATTGCTCCCAAGATAAATAAACTGACGTTTTCGTGATTTTGTGGTTTTTATGCGTCGGTGATAGCCCCAATCGTAACTTATATCTTTGGGAATTAATCGGTTAGTTCGGCTGACATCGCTGCTCCTACCGTTTGGATGATGCGGTCCCAGGCATCTCTAACATCAGCTGTCCATACCCGTTGATCTAGTCCTTTCTGATACGAGTATATTAATGCCTCGTGGACAGCCTGTGAGAGGAATTAAAAAGAACGTACCGTAACACATGTGATTTTTTGTTTAATAGACAGAAAAATGTGTTCGCAAAAAAAAGGTTTAAGGCTAAAATTAATTGACTTAATTTTAGAAATATAATTATAATAAATATAATTATAATTATAAATATAATTATAAACATAATTATAATTATAGAGATGGAAGAGGAAACTTTTGATTGATTAATTTTTGATTGGTTGATTGATTGATTGAGTGATTGATTGATTTGTTAATACGTTAAAGGCAATAATTAGATGTCCAATCGACGATGATGTTGAATTCCCCAAGCACATCTACCAATAGACCAATAGTAAAACAACATAATAAATAATTAAAAGAAATTTAGTATCACGGTTGTTTTAATAATTTATTAATATATTTACCTTTTAATTATCGGACTATGCCTATTTCTGTTATTTCTAATGTTCAGTGCCAACCGTCACTCAATCGTGCATTTAGATTTGCAACCATAAGATAAAAAATCCAAGTTGAAATATTGCAATGCAAGCTTGAAAAGTGGCGTTTTGAAAAATCATACGAGTTTAATACAGTGCTGGTGCCAGGTATTTCCAGGACCCTTTACAAGGTCCAATTTTCTCTCTGAAAATGTCAAATTTTCCCGACAGAAATACAAATTTACCCTAGCCCAAATGATTAGAATAGGCACATCAGATGCCCTTAAAATAGCACTCTCAAACTGTAAAACCTCTGAAGGAGTGTTCCCCAAAGACGATTGGTTTCTTCCTCGACGAGGGTGGGAGAGTGTCCTTTTTCCCCTGGGGCTGTCTCTGAAGGTTTCAAGATGATGATAGTTATTCGCCCTGGGTTCTGGCCATTACTACCTACTGGCACGTTGTAAGCTGGCCCGTGCCAGCTGGGGGTCCGGTGACACCTGGCCCGGTTGCCATCCGGACATTTACCACACAACAGATCCCAGTCGCCCTACCTTAAAGTGTTCCGGCTTAGCTCCATACATGCGGTGCCTTTGGCCAAGATCTGATAAAACCGGAATAAGTAGTTCTATATCCTCTAGGCCACCAATAGCACTACCGATCATTTCCATCACCCGCAGAGAATGATCCTGAAACGCTGTATCGTTTCGAAGTTCTGCCTCCGTTGGATAGTTCATTTTACCGAAAGACCACAAATTCTTTAGTCCTGGATTCTGCTCCAGAAGCCTTGTGAAGATAAAAACAGTTTTAAATTAACGGCTTATTTTAACGAAACGCATTAAAATAATGGGCGAATTGTAATTTCTGATGCTTTACCTTACAAAGAAGATCATTCCAAATTCTAGAAGGTCTTTTTCAATATAACGCCACGAGTCCTGAAGTAACCATTTCTGTTGCAATGTGATCGGCGATTCATTTGACGTCTCCACACTTTCTGACTCCCCGTAAGCATCTGTCTTTTCTTCTACCACATTCTCTGCAAACAAACGTCCATCTGTAACGTCGGTTGGTTGTTCAACGTCGTCATTGCCATCATCGTCGTTACGATCACTTATGGTGATCTCAATGGTCTCCAATTTGTCTTGCACCTCTTCCTGGTCATCAGCACCCGTTGAAGGTTCAGGTTTAAGTTCATTTTCCCGTATAATTAAATTTTCATTAATATCGTCCTCATGCTCATGATCAGAATTAACTTTTCCATTTTCCTGTGCCCGTTTCTTTGAAAACGGAGTCCCAATTTGTGCTCCAAAATCGTGTTTCGATCTCACAGAACCATTCCGATGCTTCGAGTTTAATCTGCGCGGGATCTCTAGCTTTGTGTCGTCTGCATTCGCCTTGCTTTCGAGACAGCCCATAATGCTAATCACAACTGCAATAATAATTATATAGTCAAGTTTAAAAGTCAAGATAAACTAAAGGCTTATCATACACTCAATTGGGGTGGCGTCAGGGATGAGGGGGTGTAGCCTCCAGTGGAGAGGGGAGGTGGGGTGCTTTTGAGCAAACACCTGATCACGCCCACTTACACGCTAGTTGGGGATACACATCTAGATGTGTATAAGAGACAGCTCCCCACCCCCATTTCAGGAACATCTCCCCCTCCTCGCGCGACATAACGCTTCCCCTTACTACATACCGCTTCCCCTTACCACGTAATCCTGGTGCCAATTTACTGATGTTCAGTTTACCAACAAATCACAATCCATTGTAGTCAGTGATTTAGCCTAATTTTCTTTCTTTACACATGGACAACCTAAAGACATATAGGACCTATAGAGGAGCGCCTGTCAAAATAAAAAGAGTTCAGTGGGGAGATTTAATATTATATTCGAGGGTCATATTTCGCTACCAAAACAATGGCAAATTGCGACCTGGATCCGTGCTTGTTGGAGCCAGACAATGCTTATCAATAAAATATAAAAAGATAGTTGAAACATGAGATCAAGTGACAACGCTCAAATACAATGTCAATATTATTTGTCCCCTTTCAACGTGTACTACATTCCTAAGATGTCAACAACCATCTCCCATGAGGATGAATATATATAGTAGCCTACTATTGACAGCAAGGAAAAACTTTATTCTGTCCAACATAAACTTGTTGAAATAGAAGTAAAGGCTAATATTATCTCCTTTACTTGCCCTAAAATTCTTACAATGGTTTGTTATTACTGTATAACCAATGGCTCAGGTGTCGTAGACTATCTGTTCATTTAAATCGGAATCCGAATAGGTATGAACCCATGAACCCATGAACCCTATATCAAACGATATTTTATTCCAGGCCGTCGACAGAGGCTTCGTCGGCCCTTTGGTTTGGACCCCCCCCCCCCCCCCGGCCCCTTGGTTTGGCCCCCCCCCCCCCCCACCGCCAAAAAATACAGGTTATAACTACTAAATAGATGCCGGACCGATTTTGGCTTACTGGACTACATTTGGCAGGTAGTTTTAAAGCCAAAATCGGTCCGGCGGACCAAATTTTTCCTGGCACCTATTAAATTACATGCAGTATAGTGTACTGTACCTTGCTCCAATAAACTTATAAATATTGAACCTGCTTCTTAAAAATTACTTCTAAACAGTATTTCTAATACGTTTTGTAGTTGGGTCACCGACATGGACATCACGAGTTCCTGGTGTACGTACCTCAAGCTTATTTATTAACAACTTATATCGATCGTCATTCAAAATTGAATGAGCATCTGAGGTTCGATTTCACAGAGGAGATAGTTTAATTGTAGTCTCTCTTTCAAGGCCCCATCATGGCACATTCGTATGTAAAACTGACTTTACCTTTTACCGATGTGATGTGTTTTGAATATAGGGCCTACAGTATTTAAAAAATCAACAATCTTATATGTGTGAATGGGTTATTATTTTATTAGGCATATTAATGCAATGTATGCCTAATAATAGGCCAAGTGATCCAGTACTCTATTCGCTAATTATGTGTAACCCACCCTAAAACCAAACAAGAACAAGTTATCCAGGGTGTCTGTCTATCAGAAGTTTGACGGTGCAGAACGCTATGTTTTTTGAGTAATGACTTTTGTCAGTAAATTTTCTTTTTCCGGGACAAAATTGATTTGTAATTGAATTGAATAATGGTATACAGCAGCAGTTTACGTCACAACCTGCAATCCATAGATGAATAATATTTAGAAAACATGACCTAAATTAGATTCCCTTTTGTGAATTTAATTGGGAACATGGCAAAAATGGATAGACCTAACCTAATACGAATTTTGATTTACCTTTAAGCCTATTATTGGTAAGTGTCCTCGATAGATGTGTAGGTACAATGGTTTCTACCTGAGAGTTGTGTCTGAATCTCTGCATAGGTTATTAGTATAACATCTAGGAGACTGTTGTCCTGCCTGGATTAAACGACCAGAAAAAAAATATCTTGAACAAGCCTGGGAAAATCAGCTACTATGACGAGCGGCTGTGACACTGGACATAAAAAAGTCAACATCCAATAAAAGATATTTACTTACAAGATAATCCCTAGAAAGAAACGGAACAATACTATCGAAGGCATTCCGTGTGAGCAAGGGGTAAATAACTGATTTCGGATTTCTAAAGAACAAACTAAATTCAATCATTAGCAATTGTGTGACCTACTTATTGGATTACATCTAGAATCGTCTGTCAAGCATGGTACGTTAGGGGGATTGGGGGTGGATTTATAAGGGGAGTTTTTAATATATTAATTAACACTATGATTGTTGACTTTGATTAACACTCTGAATGTTTCACTCTTGGATAGAATGTGATGGTGATTTGTTAAAAGTGTGAAGCCGATGTTTGTAGGCCCTATGCGAGAAAAGAAGGGTGTGACAACATCCAATCATATTCGTAGGCTCGTTATATTCCGAAACCCTCAATTAGTATATACCACAGGAGCCCTTACAATCAAATCGCATCATTCTAACAGTTTTTATTTCCAAATTCCACTTACAATAAACTACTGGAGTACATCCTGTATGAGTTGAACCAAGGTTCATGATTGAAATGCTGTCCATATCTCCGAGGGCGGTGTTAAGTTATGTGTATTAATCAATGCTCTCAAGACACAAAACATAATGGAGTTAACACTTGACAAATTATAACCTCTATGTACATGTACGGCAATGTACGTAAAATGTCTGAAACTTATGAAAATAGTATAATATGATACTATATATTATAAATATATATTATATATGTGTATATATGTATAGATATAATTCTATTTATAACAAGATATGTATAATTATATATATATATATATATATATATATATATATATACTTAAAAACAACTCAAGATTGAAATGAAGATCTTACAGTCGAATAAATAGAATTAAAAATACAGAAATATATAAAGTTGTGTAAAAAGACTGATATAATAGAAAGATTAAAAGCATTGACAAATGTTAGGCCTATCAAATCTAGCAATGACATGTACATTGGTTAATTTGCAAAAAAAATAGTTGAAGTTAGAAAAGCAAGATGATTCATTAAATAAGTATAATTTATGAATAAAATACAACAATTTAAAATTTCAGAAATTAATTTAATTATTAATACATTTACAATTTATATTTAAAATTTTAATTATTAATATATAGATAATTCATAGGCAAAATAACTTGCATTTACATTTAATTATATTATTTTGCTTACTCATGTGTCGTGGTTTCAAGATAGAGCTCTTTCTGGCTTAAGTAACCCATTTGCTCACAGTATAATGACACTTAGAAAATCAGGCCTCTTCATACAGGGTAAGTGCGTATTGAAGGGCGTCATAGTTACTTGATCATCTTGTATGTATACGGTTGAATTGCTTATTCAGCTACTCTCAACTTGTGGTTCAAATTTGAGTTCTGTCTTCGGTCCTAAATGCCCTTAATTAGGCCTAGGCCCTATTTGCTGACCGCATGACATCAAAAATCGGGGCCTCTTATGTTACTAAGTATATATTGAAGAGCGTCATACTTTGCCCCGTACTTAAACCGTTAAATTATAAGATTGTAAAGAAATGAAAGATAAACTCTGATATGATAAGATGGAAAGAAATGAAAGGGGAAATGAAAAGAAAGAAATAGGAAAAGGCGAAAAGTAGAAAAGAAAAGAAAAGAAAAGAAAAGATTAAAATGAAAATGAAAAGAAAGTTTAGCTCTAATATGATAAGGTGGAACAGAAAGAAACTGAAAAGCAAAGATGAAAAGAAATGAAAGAAAAGAAAAAAGAAGAAAAAAACCCCGGAAAAGATTTAATGAAAAGAAAGCATTATATTAGAGACAAAATACTCAAAATATTTTAATTGAAAAAGGACACCCTTGAAAACACTGTGCCTTGATGAGAATAATTCCCACGCACGCGCACTAGAAAATTAAATAAACCAACTAGGCCTACTGTACAGTATAATAACCTTTCCTTTAGGACACCTCATTATGAAATGAAGGAAAGTATAATTTTAACACTAAACCCGTATTCAAGGGAGATCCCTATTAAGAGAACACTTTTTTGGTCCCGAAGGTGTCCCCTTCCTACTGTAGTAGTTTGTGTCAAGTGGTTTAGCACACAATGCCGCTGCGTAAATACACTGTGAAAACACTATCGATGACAGTGCCAAAGATGACAATGTAGGCCTACGTAGTTAGTGTAGGCAGCTAGGCCTATATTGTAAATAACGTCCCAAGACGGATGTTACCCATTCTTTTTCCATCTTTCCCTTCCCCTCCGTATTCCACGTCATTCAAATGCAAAGTCCGTCGTTCGCGTGCCTTGGGCAAGACGCTAAATCCTAACTACACAAATAATAACAACCATAACAACACTGTTTTGTTTGTTTGTTTTTTTGGGTTTTTTTTCAAATCGTTTTCCTATTGAATTATAGGTCCGTAATTTGTGTAACCATTTCTGTAAATGTGTGTGTGTTGGAGTATCTAAAACATTTCAATTCAATTAAAAATGATACAATAACAATGATGGCAATGATGGCAATGATGACAGTGATAATGATTTTCATAGAACGCTAATTCAGAAGGTTGGAAACCATATCGCAACTTATGCGGAAAATTCTAAAAATCAAAATTTGAAATTAAATTACCCTTTTAAGAAACATGGAACTAATCACACTCAAATTTAACAATCGGAACAATCATAATATAACGTTTTAGTTGATCACTTATTTAGAGACACGCCCATCAAACTAACGTGAGTGTGAATGTAGTTTCCCCGAGTGTCAATCAAATTAAACATCACAACATTCAGAACGTGTTTTGATAACCATGAATACGTGCATGTCCCAAAAACGTGCCATGCAGGTTTTTTACTCACTTTTAATACATTAAAGGTCTCGCACCTTAGCAACAATATCCTAGCAACAAGTCTTAGCGGAGGTCCATGTTGTACTTTCAGAATATAATACAGTAGTACAGTTTAGAGTCCTGTGGGAAAGACAGCTATGTGAATTCGTAAGTGATAACATAAGAAAACTAATAAATGTAACTGCAGAATGCTGAATATGACCTTGAGTTCACTGAAAGAAACACATGAAATGATGACCTAAAAGTACTGTATACTACTAAGAGAGTTCCGAATTTCAATAGGTACATTATTCTATATTCTATATTCTATTAAGGTACTGCCGGAAGGAGAAAAAGTCTTTTGTGTTCTGGCAGAATCTGAGACAACTATACAAGACAAAATGTAGGCCTTGACGATTGGAGTTGAATATCTTTTAAATGGACGAGAATACACGGATTAAAAAATAAAACCTTTAGAGGATAGTTAGCAAGGCCAGCGGAGCAGATCTGTATAAGAAGGTGTAACCACCATTTAGCAGATAGGGTCTATCGAATATCTGCTAAATGGTGGTTAGGCCTACATATTATGTTAAAATATTGATTCACAATTGTCGATTTTGTTCTCATTAATTTTTTCTTAAGTTATTAAATATGAGATGGACAGGAACTTTTCAGACTAACATAAATTTAATTTATTCACACCCTTAACTAATTCAGGAGCCTGTAAACGTTTGAATATATTTATTAACCTTTTTATACTGAAACGGTACAATAATAATAATGGGCCTAATAATAATAATAATAATAATAATAATAATAATAATAATAATAATAATAATAATAATAATAATAATAATAATAATAATAATAATAATAGATGGATTTATATAGCGGAAATCAACGAGCTCTCTATGCGCTCGGTAAAATTGTAGTCAAGAAAACAGAATAAAGCCAGGGGAGAGAAAGAAGAAGAAGAAAAAACAAACAAACAAACAAATAAGCACCAAGCTAGCACCAAAACCGAAGTATGGGGTTACACCACCACCGCCAACCGGAGATCTGTGTTTATGTACTCCGGTTTAGCATCGGTTAAGTCTTGATCTTTTCTGGGATCAGGTGCCTCCTTACCTGGACCAAACAATTCACTAGCACAATTTTGGTGGGAGGGTCAAACCATACCTTATTAGGAAATTGTTTAAACGATGTTCGCCCATTATGAATACCTTTGATCCATTTGAGTAAAAAGAAGTCGAACAATAAATGAAACACATTGACTTGGAGTTAGAAAATGTTCAGGTTTCGTTTTTTTTTTTTTTTTTTTACGTTGTGAAACGCACCAATAAAAAAATCATATGCCCTATGCCTCAATCCCGACTCTTAGTGGGGTCCTTTTTCATAGCCATTCAAAGTTATTTAAGATACCACTAATTGGGTAAAAATTAGTATATACCTGTAAATGAATACCAAGGAGGTACATTCCAAATGTCTTTTGTCAGGTTTCAAGGACTACCGTGATAATTAATTTAAAATTAGAACTTTGTAAGAATGTTATAAATTTTGAGAAAGTTGGAGCTACATTTGGTAATCGTTATTGCGGTCATCTTAATATAAAAAAAATATTTACCTTCAATTAAGTGTTCTTGCTGTCGTTAAGTTCACCTTATTTGAATTTCCCCCAGTAAGTCCTTTTTCAAAGTTTTTCATTTACTGCTGCTTCTATCGTAAAATTTGTGAACTGTGTTAACACACTACTTGACGATTATAAAGGAACGTTCCATTTGAGTTTCAGGGTACAGTATTTACATTATCTTAAAAAGTAATTGTTGACACATTGGTATTAATTATCTCAGTCAAAATACATCCAACCAGTAGTGTCAGGACGTCTACTGTAATACTTCTACTTCTTTTTTTTAATGTTTTATATAAACTCGTTTCCATTGCCATGAGATCAGATTGGTGCAATTAACGCCCATGTTTTGATCAAGGTGGTCATACAACTGGTTGAAGAGCAATATAAAACGGACATACACATGCTGGCCTTTAATCGGTTGTATTGACCCCTTATTCATAGTTTATGTACATAGTGCATCGTGTAAGTGGAAAACGACGGTCTAATATGAAGGTAAGTTTACCGGTATGGCATACGCATCAAGCATCATAACTCATCACCTCCATCTGCACAAGTAATTTTATTATTGATATAGGAATTAAGATATTGATATTGATGTTGATAGGCTTATTGGTATTGATATTGATATTGATAATAATAATATGATATTGATATTGATATTGATATTAATACTGATATTGATAGGCCTATATGGTATTGATATTGACATTGGCATTGAAATTGATATTGATTAGGCCATAATATTGATATAATTGATGCATATTGGTATTGAAGTTGGTTATGTTAATAGTATTGGTGCTGATACTGATATTGATAGTGATATGATAATGACATTACAAATAGTAATAAAAAATGAAAAAAAAATATTAACTGATAATTGACTGAATAATAATCATAATGCATGTTAGCAGATTTTTATTCGTTTTATGAGAAAATTAATGTTTTAATTTTCTTTTAAACCCATCTATTTTGCAAAGGAAAGACAAAACTCCTATTTAGATCTGGGACAATACAGTGTTCTTGAATTCAAAAATTGAATGTATACCTATGTTTTTTTTTATGGTGTTTTGTCATGGTCACAATAATGATGCCTTTTAAAGTAAAATTATGACTGCCAAAGTGAATTTGCACGACGCCCTCAATGCGTGTACTACTGCGCGTGCGTTGAATGCATGCACGAATACGGCGAGGAGACGAAATCGGATAGATTGTTACTTTATAAAGGTTTTAAATGCTGTATTGGTTGAAATTTGCAGCTAGAAAGCCAGTGATATGTCTAGGGGATACAATAAATCTCGGCCATTTAGTGTGACTGCATCTCGAGATGGCGGCAGAAGTTTTTATCGTAAGTTTGTCGTCTTGCCGTCCTAGCTTGCTAGGCCACAAATCCTATATAACTAGGGCTAGGACTAGCTAGGCTAGGGCCAAAGGCCAGGAGGCGTAGCCTAGGGCCAGGCTACTAACCTGGAAGTGGATATATTTACGTGACTGTCGTAAATAGATCAGTAAACGATACACTTACGAAAAATATATAACGTATGCGCAGTCATACTTAAATAGACTTGCATTATCGGTCATCATGTACGTCGTAAATTTATCGATTCTGGTTAAAGTTAAATGTGAGTTCAACTTTCAGCACTCAAAATTATTATTATTTGTATAATAATATATACAAATTGATTAAATTATTGATTTAGAATATTTACTAAGATTAGTGTTTGCAAAATTGATATAAATTAAAAGAGACTAGCAGATTATAAAATAAAATTGTTATAAAAACCTTAAACTACAATAAATTACCAATCAAAATATAAAAAATTCATAACATCTCAAACCCAGTTAAATAGAAAAATGTAAATTTCTTTTAAATAAATGTTGTACTTGAATTCACAGAACATGATGACAGACAGGGAGGTGGTCGAATGCCAGAAGGACATTGGAGGGGAGGAGGTCCCCCAAGAGGAGGTGGAGGGTCAAGAGGAGAACCTAGCAGAGGTGGAAGAGGAAGGGGCTTCTACAATGACAATTATCATGGAGGAAACGATTACTATAGAGGCCAATCGAGTGCTGGAAAGTTCCGTAGCTCCCGTCGTCGTGGCTCTAGAGGCTCATTCTCGCGAGGAAGCTATGGCCCAAGGAACAGTGCTCCTCGTGGCCATGACAGAGGTTATGGAGGTGGCGGTGCAGCACCCCATCCAAGGTCAGAAGATGAGGACGTTGTGATGAAAGAAGATGGCAGAAACCCACCGCCAGAGAGGCATAGACAGTAAGTGGCTTCTGATGATATTTACTTTTAATGGTAAATGTAATATTTTTTTATAAATTGGAGACCATTATTGATAAATACCATGAAAAACTTGGTCACAGAAATGGTCTTTTAATAGACCAACTTAGTCACCAGAGATGATGTCATGACGATTTCATATATTGGGTACAAAAACATTTAACATTCCCAACAGTGTATGTATATGTACATTAGGCAGAATTGATAGTTGTGTATCTTCTACTGTAAGCAGAATTTATAGTGGTGTATCGTCTAAAATGTTATAAAAATATTGCCAACAAGTCATTTGTTGCAATTTCTGTATAAAATATTTACAGTATTTGGACAAACTTTTAATTGATTTAGAGTAGAATAAGATATGTTTCTTTTGGCTACGATGACCATTGAGTCAGAAGAATGTTGTTTGTGTGACTCCGTCTAGTCTAGGGCTAGATCCGTCTTCACACAACAAAGCTATGCAAACATGTTCAAGCTTTCCATCTGTTTCTTTCACTCCATTTTGAATCTAATGAGTCAAAATTACTGGATTTTAGGAACATCCATCAATGCTTTTCGGTAAGTTAACCTACGATAAAAAATGTACAAATAAGCAAGTTTGGGGAGTTTAAAACTGTCGACATTTATTCAAGCGGAGGCTTATTATTGTGCGAAAAACTGTGTGAATTTTTTTTTTGCAAGTATTTGGGGGCGTACTGAGTATTTGGTACGAACAGGTTTTATTATGGATTTTATGGTATTCACTGGTATTTATGCAAATTATTTAGTTAATTAAAAGAAACTAAACAGGATAATTATAAACCACAAAATAACATTAGATGTATTCAAAGAGGCCTCAACAGAGGTGCTACATGTAGTTTGGTAGTGCTACATGTAGTTTGGTAGTGCTGCATGTTACTTTGATTAGTTAAATCAAGGTGTATGCTACTGTACAGTTCACCGTTCAATTCAAGACTCCTCTAATTTGAGACCATTTTTTCAAAGAATTAAATAAGAATCTTCAATTTTTTACACAAAGCTATGGTAACCCTCTAATCCCAGGCCATCCTACTTTTTCATGTCCCAAAGTAAGTCTCAAATTAGAGGGCAAACTATACTACAGATGCAGATGCTTTATTTTTCATTCTTTGCTTTAAATCCATTCCATTCCATTGCTTTTTTTACGACATAGTAGTGACTTTAATCCACTATTATTGTTTGTTTACTACTTAATAACTGTTGAAACAGTTTTGCTAAGCCTGTCTTCAACCCCTAGATGCAGTCCAAAAATTAAACTGAGAGTATCAATAAATGCTACAGTATTAACAAAACCTCTATTACTGGTCTTTTAGTCTCAAGAAAGTGTCGTCTTAATAGGGATGTCCCGAAGATAAGGTTGCCCATACTGTTAAAAGATACATTCTGTAATTTGTTTCCTTCATTTTATGGCCAAAATGTGTCCTTTTAATAGGGGTGTCTCCTTAATAGGGTTGACCCCTTAGCAGGGTTGTCCCCTTAATATTGTTGTCCCAAAGGAGGGGTTCTACTGTACTTGCTCTGTACTGTATATTTATGTGCTGGATGACTATAACATATTTTAAATCTTTTTAAATCACCATATTTATCCGAATAAATGGCCCGCTTTGAATAAATGCCTCATTTGGAATAAACACCACATTTGAATAAACACCCTGATGCATTTATTCTTTCTTGAATAAACATCTCCCCTAAATGATTGTGAAACAAATCTAATGAAAAGCAACATCATTTTCAACACATTCTATTAATGTTGTACTCCAGTAATGCATTTTTCTAAGCTACAGTACTAGGAAGTCTATATTATCACACAATAACACATTTTGACGGTATTCCTAATTATGTGTTATAGTTCCACATTTACAGGGATATTAAGGGGCGTTTATTGGAGTATATATGTATCCAATTAATGCACCAAAATAAATGAACACTCCCTTGAATAAACTCCTCCCTCAAAAACCCTCTTAACAATAAACGCCCCAGAGCGTTTTTTCAAATAATTATGGTACTTGAAAAATAAATGTTCCTCCTCTCTTTCATCAGCAACCCTTACGGCAGCAGTAAAAGGCAGAGACATGGCAGAGCTTCATCAAAGAATCAGAAAAGAAATGCCCATTATTCGTGGGTTGAAGTTAAGGTACAGTACTTTACACATTTAAAGTATAAAATTGCTTGGAATTAGATCACAATATGTATTAATGCTTGTGGTACACCATGTAGATAGTTCTGAAAAGAACTGTTGTTGTTGGTTGAGAATATCTCTGCAAAGGAGAATGATAACTGCGGAAATCCCGAAACAGTGAAATATTTATGTTTTGGTTGGTGAGACATGCTGGTGATTGGTTGAAAACTAAACAAAAGCTAAGACTGTGTAAAAAGGCTTTACAAAAGCCAAAATCCACAATCTGTGCAAAATGAGTGGGGCGTGGCTAGAAAGCCTATACTGTGGCATTGTTCTGCAAGCATTAATATATATTATTACGTCACCATGCAAACCTTCAAACAATATTTTAGATCATAATAATGAACACATTATCTACTAAAAGAAGGCGTTCATTTCATGAGACTCTTTTTATACCTTGTTTAGTGAACCCTCCGACCGCCTATAATGTTGGGAAATTTCATGTACACACTCAGCTCCCCTGAAATCTCCAAAAATCAGATATATTTTTTCCAATTATAATATATAAATTTAAAGCATTTATCAATCTCAATACTAAGCTGTTTACACTCATCAATAACATTTTATTTTCTACTCTGTCTAGATGCTTTTGGCAAAATCATTCTTGCTCTGTTTTTTGCTCTCCACTGGCGATCTTAAATAAATGAGTTTGCTAAACAAGGTATTAAAAAAGTCTGTTACGTGGCAGCTACAGTAGCTCTGGTTTCTTGAAATTACAAATTGTTGACGATTTAATTATTAGTATTGTATTATTTAATTATATTATTTTTATTATTTTTATTATTTTTATTATTTTAATTATTATTATTTTAATTATTATTATTATTTTATTATTATTATTATTATTTTATTATTATAATTATTTTAATTATTTTTATTATTTTAATTATTTTATTATTATTTAATTATTATTATTATTATTATTATTTTATTATTATTATTATTATTATTATTATTATTTTATTATTATAATTATTTTTATTATTTTTATTATTTTTATTATTTTATTATTATTTAATTATTATTATTGTATGCCAAAAGCTGGCTGCCGTGTTGTGTTTTCACAACCAAAGATATTTGTTGTTTTATTGTTAATTTATATAATCATTTTTTATTTAGATTCCTCATGGAAAGAAGGTTGAGAAAGAGTGGCTGATAAAGGCCATTCAAGAAGAATGTTCAATACCATTTGTTCCTGTGGATGTAAGTTAAAACAGTCTTGACCATGGCCATAATACCATCATAATACTCACCCTAAACAAATTCAAAATGCTTATACATTTTCAGAATTCAAAATATTTAAAGATTTTGTACTGGACAAAATTGTACAGCGGGGAGGCTGTGCTTTTACTGCGTAGCGTAAAAGGAGTGATTCTAGTTTCTATTTTAGAAACAGACATGAACCATGAACCCTACCAGTACCAGGGATATAGTAAGTCAAGTTATGTCTTTTTTTGTGTTAAATTTGTTTGTGTTGTTTTCTTCAGTTTCATTACAGTGGTGAATCTGCAATTTTCTACGTTGATGACCTCGCTCTAGGAGCTCCACTCAGTGAAGCATCTCGCAAAATAATAGCACCCAGTGGATACAAGGTAAGCTTTCTAACATTGGAGCCTGGGAAAGATTTGAAAATGCAGGGTTCGAAATAACGCTGGTCCGCCAGCCAATGGCTAGTAAAATGCATGGCGGACCTGCTAATTATCCCAATAACAAGTCCGCATGACCAGTTAAAATTTCAATGAAAGTCTGACGAAATACCTAAAGTTTTACTAATTCACCTCTTATCGATGTCTTTACAAAATATTTCACACAGATAATGTCAACAAGATCGCTATTTTCTGTTTATTGTCATGTTAATGTCAGCTACTATACGAACAGCCTTTGGGCTCAGTCATTCTAAGGCGAACAGCGAGCTAGGCCATGGAGGAATCCATGGCTAGATGGCTAGACGTACAGAGGGAAATCACCTTCTCCGCATGTTACAGCAACAAGGAGAAGTTGATTTCCGTCTGTGTGAGCACCGTGAAGTTAAAACATCCATGTCATATATCCATCCCACCATGCACCACGTGGGACAACAAGTTAATAAACAATGCAACGATTTCCGGACGAAATACTGTGAATGAACCATTCGTGCAGAGCATAGTCCCAATAGCGTTGTCATGGAGATTATCTATTAATTAAAATGACACACTCAGTAAAACGTTAGATAAAGTGATAGTTACGCCTTCCGTTGTTTTAATAAAGTGCATTATCACCTTATGAATACTTAAAAATCGATTGTAATCAACCTGATGAAAAAGGAACTCAAAGCAATTGTTTCTATGACGGCTCTTTTTCAGTAGACGTTTAATTCGGATTTGGTATGTCATTAGATTCATATGTCAGTCTACATGTAAATTACACTCACAATCCCCAAAAACCTGTCTCTTATACACATCTAGATGTGTATAAGAGACAGCTTACATCCTTTTCGTTTTTTCGGTTTTTTATGTCATCCGGATATTGATCGTAGTCGACGGGCTTCCCAATTAGCATTCTCACCTTCTGTACAGTAAGTCCAATATTGCGGCTCGACAATACGTCATTGATATTCAGTGGGCTAGCTTTATGGCTTGCTTTAAATCACCTTTAACATGAAACATGAAAATATACGTAAAATGACCGGAACAAAACAGAACACCATCCAAAGTACGTATTACTGTCTCTTATACACATCTAGATGTGTATAAGAGACAGGTACAAATGAATACCTATACCTGTTAAGATGAGTTCCGGGTAAGCACACGGTCGCTTCTGTCTCTTATACACATCTAGATGTGTATAAGAGACAGCCCCCATATCAGGAATCAATATTTAGGTAATGCAGCGAAATTAGTTGACACTTGAATTACCCTATTAAATTTAGTATACTTGTACATATTTAAATAGGCCTACAGCAAATGCTTTTAGCTATTTTAAGCTATGCCTGTATTATATATTATAGGCTATTTCCATACAAAATTTTGTCACCAAACTATTCGATTTATAGACATTTTGAAGGATCTTCATTACACATCGACCACTTAGCCGATGATTGGATTTATAGACATTTTGATTCATTCCTGATGATGACATAATTAATGTCGAAATATTGAATCCTAACACGATGGCGTGTATTTTAATACTTGGAGTATGTATTATACTTTCTTAGACATTTTGAAGTCAGCAAATAAATTCATCAAGGAATATTGGGATATGACATTTATATTTAAATTTGAACAAATATTTTCACTAACAAAACATTTCTTTTGCGAAATACTGACTGATTTGAGTAAATTGCGTAGGAAAACATGAACTTACCGATCTACGTTATCTTGATTTGCAGTATAACTAATGCAATTCTTGTTAGGATCTTCATTACACATCGACCACTTAGCTGATGCTTGGGTACCGAGGTTGAACGAGTCCGTGTCGCCCTCTTGACAACTCTATACGACAGAAAATAAGGGTTTTTTTTCAATTCAATTCAATTCTTTATTCCACAAATGTCAAAATTAAATAAATATTTTACATATCACTTATTTTATGATATGTTGAAAAGGGTATCCCACCACAAGCATTGTTTTACATGTGTGATCCTTAAAAGCTAAACTAAACATAAAAAAGAAAATAAAGAAAAAAAAAACTAAACAATGATAAATGAGTTGGTTTTTCTAACGTTTATAATATTGTTTTTAAATGAGAGTTTATTAATTCAGTCCGCACACTGTCTCTTATACACATCTTCACTCTGCATTATGAAATTGCCCACATGCATTTTTCTAAGCTACTAGGAAGTCTCTATTATCACATAATAACACATTTTGGCGGTATTCCTAATTACCTGTATAGGTTCCACATTTACAGGGAAATTAAGGGGCGTTTATTGGAGTATATATGTATCCAATTAATGCACCAAAATAAATGAACACTCCCTTGAATAAACTCCTCCCTCAAAAACCCTCTTAACAATAAACGCCCCAGAGCGTTTTTTCAAATAATTATGGTACTTGAAAAATAAATGTTCCTCCTCTCTTTCATCAGCAACCCTTACGGCAGCAGTAAAAGGCAGAGACATGGCAGAGCTTCATCAAAGAATCAGAAAAGAAATGCCCATTATTCGTGGGTTGAAGTTAAGGTACAGTACTTTACACATTTAAAGTATAAAATTGCTTGGAATTAGATCATAATATGTATTAATGCTTGTGGTACACAATGTAGATAGTTCTGAAAAGAACTGTTGTTGTTGGTTGAGAATATCTCTGCAAAGGAGAATGATAACTGCGGAAATCCCGAAACAGTGAAATATTTATGTTTTGGTTGGTGAGACATGCTTGTGATTGGTTGAAAACTAAACAAAAGCTAAGACTGTGTGAAAAGGCTAATACAAAAGCCAAAATCCACAGTCTGTGCAAAATGAGTAGGGCATGGCTAGAAAGCCAATACTGTGGCATTGTTCTGCAAGCATTAATATATATTATTACGTCACCATGCAAGCCTTCAAACAATATTTTAGATCATAATAATGACACATTATCTACTAAAAGAAGGCGTTCATTTCGTGAGACTCTTTTTATACCTTGTTTAGTGAACCCTCCGACCACCTATAATGTTGGGAAATTTCAGGTACACTCTCAGCTCCCCTGAAATCTCCAAAAATCAGATATATTTTTTTCAATTATAATATATAAATTTAAAGCATTTATCAATCTCAGTACTAAAGCTGTTTACATTCATCAATAACATTTTATTTTTATTTTCTACTCTGTCTAGATGCCTTTGGCAAAATAATTCTTGCTCTGTTTTTTGCTCTCCACTGACTATCTTAAATAAATGAGTTTGCTAAACAAGGTATTAAAAAAGTCTGTTGCGTGGCGGCCACAGTAACTCTGGTTTTTTGAAATTACAAATTGTTGACGATTTAATTATTAGTATTGCATGCCAAAAGCTGGCTGCCGTGTTGTGTTTTCTTAAATTTCACAACCAAAGATACTTGTTGTTTTATTGTTAATTTATATAATCATTTTTTATTTAGATTCCTCATGGAAAGAAGGTTGAGAAAGAGTGGCTGATAAAGGCCATTCAAGAAGAATGTTCAATACCATTTGTTCCTGTGGATGTAAGTTAAAACAGTCTTCACCATGGCCATAATACCATCATAATACTCACCCGAAACAAATTCAAAATGCTTATACATTTTCAGAATTCAAAATATTTAAACATTTTTTACTGGACAAATTTGTACAGCGGGGAGGCTGTGCTTTTACTGCGTAGCGTAAAAGGAGTGATTCTAGTTTCTATTTTAGAAACAGACATGAACCATGAACCCTACCAGTACCAGGGATATAGTAAGTCTAGTTATGTCTTTTTTTGTGTTAAATTTGTTTGTGTTGTTTTCTTCAGTTTCATTACAGTGGTGAATCTGCAATTTTCTACGTTGATGACCTCACTCTAGGAGCTCCACTCAGTGAAGCATCTCGCAAAATAATAGCACCCAGTGGATACAAGGTAAGCTTTCCAACATTGGAGCTAGGGAAAGCTTTGAAAATGTTATACAAAATGGTCTTAATTACTTAATGAAAATGTTATACAAAATGGTCTTAATTACTTAGTGAAAATGTTATACAAAATGTTCTTAATTACTTAGTGAAAATGTTATACAAAATGGTCTTAATATACTTAGTGAAAATGTTATACAAAATGGTCTTAATATACTTAGTGAAAATGTTATACAAAATGGTCTTAATTACTTAGTGAAAATGTTATACAAAATGTTCTTAATTACTTAGTGAAAATGTTATACAAAATGGTCTTAATTACTTAGTGAAAATGTTATACAAAATGGTCTTAATTACTTAGTGAAAATGTTATACAAAATGGTCTTAAATACTTAGTGAAAATGTTATACAAAATGGTCTTAATTACTTAGTGAAAATGTTATACAAAATGGTCTTAATTACTTAGTGAAAATGTTATACAAAATGGTCTTAATTACTTAGCACCAGGACTCTGAGGGGAAAAATTTCCCCCTTTTGGATAGGCATGGACCCCTATCCAAAAAACGGCATTTATATTCTACTCTCTAATATTGTGGTCTAAAAGCACAATTTTGGGCCATACTACACCATAAAATCTCTCCCCATGAACCCTACCATGGACTTTTCTTCCTGGACATTGAACAAAGCTCTAGTTGGCCCTTTGGTTCTGACCCCCTTGTCAGACCCCATCAGCAAATATTTGAAGCCACCACTGCTCTTATTACATATGTTTTAATAACTAATTAATGTTGTACAAAACGAAAAATTACATTTATCAACTTATATTTTATTAATTTTATGTCTTGTCATTTTAGGTGTTAATCCTAACACGAAACTGCGATCCACCAGCGGGGGCTACACTGAATGCAGAGAGGCTAGAGATTCTAAAGACTGCTATGAGTAACCGATACGATCCAGTGACAAAGTCACTGAATTTAAGTGACATTTACAATGACAAAGGTACAATAATTATAACATGTTTTTAAAATGTATTATTTCATGAGATTTACAGAGTGCATATATCCATTTCAGAACTGCTGCAAAATTTCATTATTACCTCTAATTTATTTTTCATTTCATCTTATATTATGTTTTATTATTTAAAAAGGGTGGCCCTTGCAGCTAAGAAGCTGGCTCTAAGGGGCCATCCATTACTGAAGATTTATGTCATATATTTAAAAAATATATCCCAGCAGACTGTAAAATCTTGATTTTTGTTTGAATAGATTTACAGGGGAAGAATATGTATGTTGAGCTCCACAAAAACTATTACATGCAGGCTGTGATTAAGATTATCAGTGAGAACATACCTGAGGTAAGCAAAGTTGACATTTTAATAATGTTGCGAAGGTTCTTTATTAATTCAGTCCGCACAAGGCCCATATCCCCCAAATTGACAATGTCCACATATAGTAAAAAGTGTACTAAATATATAATTTGTTATTGTCTGTAATAAAACTTACAAGGGAATTTTTAAACTTTACGTTTTAATCAGTAAGCTTTTGGAACCCCTTCAACGCCTTACAATAAACAAAGCTGCAATCAAACCGGCTTTTTCCCTTGACCCCATCAGTCTACAGCTTAACAACATGTTCTTGATTTGTTGGAGACAAAACCACCAGATGTGAGTCAATTATAACAAGAAGTCTTTTTTTTATGTATTAATTCCATTATAACTTTGCAACATGGTTCATTCGTATGAATCACAGGAGCTACACAGTTGGTTTAATTGTAGCTTCCTTTAGCAAATAATCGCGTATAATGAATTCTAGTTGCTGTTATTAATTGACTGGAACAATTGTAGCAGGATCACCGATGAGGAGGTTAAAAGCATGATCTCCCCCCCCCCCCATTTGTGCTCCTGGGTGAAGGGAGGCAAATATAAGTAAAGTGTCCTGCCCAAAGACACAAGCGCTGCGACGCGAGCATCGCTCTTGAACTCCCGATCTCATGATCTGAAGTCCAACACCTTACACACTGCGCCTCATCCGCCCACATGGTAGCCAATTGCTAAAAATGTTTGTATTACACAATATGATTATATCTACTACAAGAGAAACATTTTACATCAAGAACTGAATTGACCAAACAGAGAGCTTCATCGTTGTACTTGACCAATCAGGAGGCTGTGCAGTTGTAACTCAACCAATCAGCAATAAATGATAAGCTTTTGAAATTTGCTGTTACAGATCCAGTCATTGATTGTCAGCAAATGTTTCTTGTACACCCTGAGTAGTTTTGAAAGTTTGCCAGAGAAGATTCCAAATCTAAAAGTGATTGATCTGACAAAGAATACGGTAAAAAGGAAATTTATTTATATGAAAATAATAAATACCAATCATTGTTCCGTTAAGAATGTTGGTCCTGCATCAATACAAAAGATGCGTAGGTTTCAAATTTAAAGGAAGTGCAGGGGATTGTATCTATCCAGGAGTCCCATGTTGTGGAAGTCATATTCCTGGAGAGTCTGTCGTGTAAAACACACATGTACAAACTTATTGCGTACTATAAAACCAAAGAGGTAAGCCCTAATTGTGAAAGTGTGCAGCTTCCCATATTAATCAGCTTTGAAACTGTTAAAGGTTGATAAATTTTTAATTAAAGTCAGGCTCCGGAGGGAAAATTTGTTTTGATATGTTGTACAACTAATTTTTCTAAGACACAAAAAGCATATTTAGACAAAAAAAAAGTAGGGAACGGTTAATGAGATACAAATTTTTGAATATTTTAGAACTGGGGGAAAAGGAGCATAACCACCCCTTTATCAACCTTTTTCAACCCCAGTTTTTAAATGTTAAAACCTCTATCTCAACTGTTCCAGATTTTTTCGTTAAATATGCTTTTTGAGCCTTAAAAAAATTAGTTTTACAACATTTTTCCTCCGCAGCCTGATTTAATTTTTTAGCTTTTTTATAGTTTGTTTAAATGTATATATTTTTCTGTCTTTAGCTTAAGCATATGAAGGATTTACAAGTCCTGAAGGGACTGAAGTTGGAGGAGCTGAAGTTGGATGGAAATTCACTTTGTAACTATTACAAAGACAAGACAGACTATGTCAGGTAATCCAATGTATCACCCTTTCTCTAAAATGGTTTATTCCTAAGCTGATGTAATCTGGTGGTATTTTGATTCCTGTGGATTATTCCATTTGCTCCAAAGGGATGGACTCACATTTAGGTTTAAATTGAAGGGCAATTTGATTAGTTTCATTCGAATGTAAAAGTAATGTTGATGGTTTTATTAGCTTTTTCCCTGATCTTTTTTCTCAGACGTAAATTAAAAGATACCAACATTCTGCCAATATACTTAAAGGCTTCCAAAGTCACATTTAATTTACTACAATTTAACATTTATTTAATTTATTAAAAGCATTTTCTCTTGTCATACTTTTACATTTGCTTTGTTTTGTTGTCTTTTCAAGTTGTCACAAGTTTCTGCATTTATTTGCACAATGTGATAATTAATGTGCAGGACTTACTTAAATTCTTGCCAAAAAGAAGAATATTTGCTTGGTATATTTTAAGGAAAAAAAATGAGGAAATTTCTGATACCTACTCCAAGTTGATGTTCGAGGCCTTGAAGTATAATTTCCTAATAAAGTTAAGGATGAGAAAGCGTCATATCCAAACCAGAGGACGAGAAATGGCTGTAATTGTAATCTACATTACATCTCAGTGATGGTCGGTCTGCTGTTAAAATACAGCTTTGGCCGTAAAACAACTTGATGTTTGACTGAGAATGAGCACATGACTCTGACCATGAACATGGCACACTTTGACCGTGCACCATGACACGGCGTGTGCAGTCTTGACCGTGTGCCTTCGAAGCCAATGACGGGTATGACCTCCAACTGTGGAAGGTAACCTAAGGCAGGCTCAGGCCATGGCAATGATAACAACTTACAATGCTGGTCAGTAATATATAATATGATATATATATATATATATATATTTATATATATATGATTTATATAGCACACATACATATCAACTTAAGGAAATGCTAACAGCACTTAAAATGAAGGAAGATACCAGTACGAGAAGAAAATATAAATAAACTTATGAAATATCCTGAAATATATGGGAAAAAAATGGCTAAAAAATCAGAGAAAACCAGCATATCCTCTTGGTTTACCAGTCCTCTGATTCCCTGTAAGTGGGAGGTCTCAAGCTTCAATCCTCCCTAAAGTTAAAATTATGCTGGTATGTGACTAACCTAATCTATTCAAGCAGATGAAAAAACATAAGATTCACCATCTGGTGAATTTTTAGCACTATTCAGATTTTACTGAATGTATCAGCAGAACAGTACTCTGTTAACTACCAATATAAACAATCTAGTTTACAAAGAATTATCTAATACACCAAATGTCAATTTTAGTATAGAAAAGTAATTTCCATATTAAAGAGAATGGAATTTTGACAACAATTTCCTGGAACCAGTACTTAAAGACACAAACATAGTAAACAAGAGAATGGCAAACGACAAGATATTCTTTTAATCTCAAAATTTTCTCAAAATTAATACGAAAAGCATATTTTTTGTAACTCGGCATATATAAATACATTAGTTACATCAACAAAGTTTTTGAGTAGAAACAAACAAATTTAAAGTATATTGGCAAACCGTTGGTTTCATTAAAATGCATATTGTTCATGAATGCTATTTTCAGCAACAGTGGAGTTTCAGTTTTTTTGAATACCAAAACCTCTAGTACTGAGATTCTGTGCTGGGTGTTCAAAAGAAGCCACTACAAACACAACTTTCTTTTTAATTCTGACTCATGACTACCAACATCCCATTAAAAATTGATGAGATAATGGGAGTTGGTACTTCATAGCCTAAATCAATGCATAGTGTCAGTGAGGAACCTCAGTGCATGGCCTGAGTATGTCACTTCAGTGCTTAGCCTCGGTGCGAGCCTATTTTGTAACCTCCGTGCACAGCCATACCCTGGTCAGTCAATTTTTAGAGGCATCTGCCACTATAGATTTTCAAGGGAAATGATATGTTCGCCAAACTCACTATAAATCCTAGCTTACACTTTTTCATTGTATACCGTCAGCGAAATTTGTTAACACCGCATCTCTTGATGTAAGTATGTTATTGGTAAGTAGTTGTTAAAGAGTATTACCACCTTTAAGATAACAATAAAGAATGCTTTAAAATCTAATCTGTTGTATCTTTTCAGCAACTATTAATAAGTTATATTGAATCATTTTAATTTCTAATGTTAAACTGATTCTCAGCATAGCGTTAACTGTTGTTGTCTCACCCTTTAAATGAGATGTGCTTTGGTTAATCTCTATTAATGTTAAAGGAGTAGAGAATAATAACCTTTCGTCAAATCTTATTCTCTTTTTTATGCTGTTCACTTGTACTTAATGCATGTCTTTGTTTTCTATGCAAACCTTTCATTTCCTTCCAGTGACATTCGACAGATGTTCCCTACAGTTTTGAGACTGGTAAGTCTGCCAAAAAAATGTTATGACCTATTTTTTCTTTTAAGCCAGCATTCTCCCAATATCGGTTTAGCCATCAGTGTTATCATTAAGAATTATCAGCTGACCAATAAAAATTGTGTTGGTAAAAAAATTACTACTGATAGACTGATGTGAAGAAGAGGGAGGTAGTTACCAAACAATGGAGGGGGGAGTAGAATTCACTACTTCACCTCAAACCATATGTACCCCAAAGATATTAAACAGCAGACTGTCCATCTACATTGGCCATATCGATGTGTGCGGTAGTAGATAAAATGTATACAGGGGTGCGGTAGTAGATTTTGGGTAGTACATCTTTTCAATTTGGCATGTGTAGGAAAGTAGTCAAATCTACCGTTCCCCTCACCAGGTGTAATTGAACAATTAAATATTATTACCTAATTAACATTTATGAGGTATTGTAATATCTTCTTTTTTTTCTTATGAAATTATGATGTAATGTTCACTTGTAAATGAAATATTTTACAATCGTTGTAATTATTTTCTGCTATTATAGGATGGAGTAGAACTCCCACCTCCTATTGCTTTTGAATTGGATGAGTCAACGGCCTTACCGCCAGTCAAAGGGAGTTTTTTCGTTAACGAGGAAGTTAAAGCAATTGTTGTCCCCTTCGTAGAGAAGTAAGTTTTTCAAATAAAATTTTTACTCATATTCACACTGAATACAGATATATCACTGCCTAATATGTAGATTTCTAATACTTTTATCTTAATATGTATTTTGGTAGAATTGTTTAAGTGATACAAGGTAACCTTTCGGGAATGTCAACCAAATTTAACAATCGACTAATCAGAACAGGGGCCAGTGATTGGTGAAGGAATGTGTGTGTATTTAACAAGCACACGTGTTGTTCCGACAAACGCAGATTTTTGTGTATGCAAAAAAATAACACTGTCGTTTTATGGGACCTTAGCAACGGTATCCAAGGAGTGAGGCTTAGCAGGAAGGTCCATTGAACCCCCCTTTTGTTTCAGTGTCTCTTTTATTAGTGAATTCCATTAAAAAAGTGTTTCAAACTGTACACTAACGTAGTGCTTTTGTGGATGATAAATACTGTCTACTCACCATACCTGATCAGAATTTTAAGGGGTGGGGGAGGGGGAAAGTACCAGTCAATGCCCTGTGACTGGAGAGTGAAGGTTAGAAGTGTTTCTTTACCTGTTGTGGGGTCCAGGGGTGATGCCCTTGGCAGTTCCAAAGTTTCAGACATTTTAATCTCAATTACAATTACATTCATTTCAATTACACTCAGATAGATTTTTTTTTACTTTTTCTGGTGAGAGTTGTACATGTTGTATATATTTTGTGTTTTCAGGTTCTTCACTGTGTTTGATTCAGGGAATCGACAAGTGTTAGTAGATGCCTATCATGAACAGGTATTTAAACATTTCAATTAATTAGTTGATACTGTAATTTCAATTAAATATTTAATTTGGAAAAGATTTCCATACAACAATATGTCGTCGACAGCACAGTGATAGCACTTTTTATTGACTATGCAAAGTGGAAGTTATTTCGCCCGCTTTTTGCATGAGTTGGTATATGTTCAAAGGTACCCCCACTCGAGTGGGTGAGTGTATTCGTCGCTGACAGCCAAAGTGTTAAGATGTTTATGCAAGGAATCTGTGTATAAAATTTCCCCTATATACTAATTTGTTATTATTTTAATTTAAAATAAAATACTAATAATATTATTTGACTTTTCCTTTAGGCGAAATCCTTTTTACTTGCTTGGTAGTTAGTTTACTAATATCAAAAAACAAAACGGTTGTAATCTAGCAGAATGGAGAGCACCTTTTTTTTTCTCAATGCGCACTACTTACAGTCAATCACTATGGCTACGCAAATGTTTCCACATTGAAGCTAATGTATTGTTAATTTTAAAGATATTTAATTAAACGGTTTATTGCACAACTGCTGTGTTGAAGCGTATAAAAGTTGTCAAGTTGTTGCTAACAAAAAAAAAATGTTGCTAACAAAAAAAAAAATGTTAATAATAAGATAATATGCCCACGTGCGATCCAGAGGCAGGGAACACATTGGTTTGTCGTGTCAAAGGGATCTGCTGCCGAAATGGTCTCCTAAATAAGACCACCATGGTCAAACACAGAAAAAATATATAACAGTTTCAACTTTTGGTTTGGTCACAGTTTAACGTATTCACTTTGATGCAATCATACATCATCATCATGCCTATATTTAGGCCCATTTGTGAATAAAATAAATAAAAAATATATAAATGAATTCGTGTAAAAAAAATATATGGACAAATCACAGGTATTCGTCAAATAAAACTTGATAATACGGACAATATAAATGACTTGTCATATTGAGTATTAAGCGTCTAGTGGTCGTTTTACTCTCATTTCTATTTACTTGTGTATATAATTTGTTTTTCTATAGGCAACATTCTCACTCAGTGTTCCTAATAATAGTTCCAGAAGTAATAAGACCAACTTAGGAAACTTTGCCAAGTACAGTCGAAATTTATTCAAAGTCAAAGATTCAGGTAGGTGTGAATCCATATTCTTTTAAAATACCATATTCAGTAAACACCCTGCAGCAGTTATTAGGGAGGTTTCGCGATCAAACGCGTACTGTTTTTGTGACATATTTTAAAGAAAGAGTGCTATACAGCCAGAGTATGTCTTAACCTTCAGCAAGATACCAGTATCTCTACCCACAAGCATCTGAATTACCTATAATAAATTACTCAAGCGTGTATGTTACTTAATTTGAGGAACATGAGAAAAATCGTGTGAAGGTAAGATGAGTTTTTAGCATATTTGCCTTGGCTTTGAGGTAGATAAAGTAAAGTAAATACATTTACCCAGGGCCCAGTAAATAAATAAAGAATTATTGTTATTGTTTTGAGGAGGCATCATTTTGTTGAAGCATAAAGAAATTTTGAAGCAGTTGATCAAATTTGATCAAGTATTTGCTTTTTCTTGTGTAGGTCAGCGTTTTAAACTACTTAAGCAGGGCAACGTGACAGTGACTGCATTCCTTAAAGACCTACCTGGAACCCAGCATGACATGAGGTCATTCATTGTTGATGTTTCCCTAGCTCAGGTAAGAAGTTAACACTGTTTATGTAGACCATCCTTGTGTATGTTGTCTAATCTAGATAGTAGGCCTAGCTAGAGTACATCATCTTTAGCCTAGGCCCATAATTTATGGGGGTTTACAGTAGGGCTTATGTCTACCACCTCACATTATTCTGAGCTAGCATGTGGTGCCATCTCAAATAAAGCTTAAATATATTATTGCACAAGCAAGGAGATACCATTCCAGTGGAGCCTACACATTAATATACTAAAAAATGAGTGTTTGTTTATGCATTGGGATGGAATATTTCATGAGGTAAAAATTAGATGTTCTATTCATCAAGGTATACTCAAGTTGAATAGAACATCCAGTCTTTCAACTCATGAATATGTATGAGAAGAAACATTCATTATTTGTTTTATACAAACCTACTATTTAGGCTACTGTTGCGTTATTTCAAAAGACTTTTGGACATGATTAATAAGATATTAAACTGTTTTATGTATATAATGAAAAACAAATTTAGATTTCTAGGCCATTTTTTTTAGCTCGCATATTGTATATTGCTCATCTACTCAATACTGGGCTGTGCAACAACGTAGAAATTTAGCCACAACAAAAATGGATAATTGTACCTGCATCAGCCACTTTGCTAGAAGCGATGTCTACTGGAACACGTCTGCGACAGCGTGTTGTTAATGACCCGGGTATACCAGTCGCAGGGCCTATCCTAGTTCTCTTGTGTTCATTTAAGAATGTTTTCGTTTTGAAAGCTGATAAGGTCCATTAAAAAACAATTATTAGTTTATCACCCTCGCACGAATGGCTTCTATGGTATTTAAAAAAATATATTTTAAATAAATAAAAAATTTTAAAAAAAAATTATTCTTTTTTTTTTTTATTAAATAGTTAGTATATTATATTGTTTGTATTATCTCAGTCATGTTTTACATTGAATATCAGTGCACCAGCAGACAACCCAATGGTTATATTTGGATTTAGCAAAATAAAACAAATTAAAGAAAAGCCTCCCTCCCTCATCACTTTTCCAGCCTAGATAGAGTGATAAACTCATAATATTTTCATAGGACTAAGTACTATTAAATAACTGTGGTATAATCACTTTAATTAAATGACATGACATCTATTCAAGAATCAAAGTATTAGAATATATGTATAGGTGTTGCATAAAGTGGCATATTTTCGTAAGTTAAGCCTACTGTCTAGTGAACTCAATACAGCACAGCATAGACCTTTTACACATTGAATATTGCTACATTTCTATCTTAAAAGAATGATTTTTTTTTAAGTCTGTCATATTTACCTTGTTTAATTTACACAGGGAACTTTGCTTCTGTTCACCGTTGATGGCGTATTCAAAGAGATTGATAGCCGCAACAACAACCCACAAATCATAGCCTTTAGTCGGAGTTTCTTTACGCATTTCGACAACAGGTAGGCAGTTACTGTTTAAAACTCTTTGTTTTATATGACCAATAGCCACTTGGTAATTATATTCATTATGATGTATTTTTCAAGATTGAATTTGCCACAGGCATTCATGTTCTAGCAATATGACACCAGCCTTGACAAGGAGAGGTTGGAGGTTTGGGTTTTTCAAGTAGCATGGAAAAGGGCTATATGCTACATATGATCATAACATCTTATATATTTGAGCACATCATTTACCTATTAGTAATGAAATACCATAACACTCTATTTATACAAATAATAATTCTAATGATTTGAAAACCATTTTTTCCTTTTTTTGTGATCGTTGTTTAGGTTGTTGATTCTAAATGATGAACTGTGTTTGAAATACCCAACAGAAAAACAGATAAAGGTAAAGATAACTCTTACATACATGTACAGGAATATTCCCACCTTCAGCATCACCACCCACTACTTAGGAGTCTTGAAATGAGAAGGGGGCTGATGATGGGGAACTCGATGATTAAGTATGTGGATACTATCTCAAAAATAATGTGATATGAAGTGATTTCTAACTACAAAAGCTAAATTTTTGGTTTGAACATTTCCAGGTGTGCCGTGGTGCAGGGAAAGAGACTAACCAGGCATGCCAAACACATCAGCTGTATACTTACAGTCTCATAGTCAAATTTTTGAAGATAATATATTTATCTATATTTTTTTAAGGTGCTTTCCCATCATCTGCACCTACCGCTGCTCATAGCCTGTAATAAATACCCACACATGTAACTAACTCCCAATCAAAGTCTGAAAATTTTTTTTAAATCTTTACCGGCCGTTTTGTTCAGGTTGCTTTCTCATCATCTATACCAACCCCCCTGCATATTTTGAAAATATACACTATATACCTGCACCTTTTCATGGTCTTTAAAGATTATGTTCACTGTTACTTTTTTTTCAGGCTGCTTTTCCTTCAGCTGCACCTACCCCTTCTCATAGTCCAGTACTTGAAAGTTCATCAGGCCCATCAGACCATGAAAAGATGTCAATAGTTTCACAATTCTCAAAGGACTCTGGAATGAATCTAAAGTATTCCAAAATGTAGGTCAACGAATACAAAGAATATAAAAACAAAGTTAGATTATTGATTTCATTTTATTGATTAGGCTAAACTTTTTTTATACCTTGCTTTGAGAACTTATTTTTATATAGATTTCAGAAGAGAGCAGAAAAAAAATAAACGCAACAATTTTCCTTTCTTATTTAGCAAAATAATCTTGCCAAAAGCATCTAGACTGAGGAGAAAATAAAAATAAAGTTTTATTAATGAATAAAAAAATTGCAAGTGTGCAAGGTAAAAAACTAAGGGATGTTCTTTTTTGCTTTCACTGGAGATCCTATTACATGATCGTAAAGAATATGATGTGAACAGAGTACAGTAATGGGATTGGTAAATGTTTTAAATTTATATAATTAAAAAAAGATGGTGGTGGTGAAGGATGTAATCAAATATAAATTATTTTGTTGTGGCTGCAAGTGTGCTAACTGGCAAAAAAAATAAAAATTTATTTTTATTTATATTCACCATTAGCGGCAGTTGGTAGGTTAGCTAAACAAGGTACAAGGAAGTTCTGGCTTTTCCTGTCTCATACATTTTTTATGACTTCAGTCAGTGTAATATTTCATCTTTTTAATGTGTTTGTTTTTTTTGGTTTTTTTTCAATCAGGTGTCTTGAGCAAAATGAGTGGGATTACCAGAAAGCCGCAAAAATGTTTTCAGAGATGAAGGTAATAATGTTAATAAATCATGAATTATGATGATATTGGTAGTACTATAATACTAATAATACTAATATTTCCCACTACTGCATAATAATTGAAATTGGTTTGTGTTTTTTTTTTTTTGCAGGCTCAAGGCAGTATAACTAAAGAAATGATGATGATGTGAAGACTAATGAGATATTTATAAAAAAAAAAAATTAGACAACCACACTGTCTAAATATTTTATATGTATATCTCAAGTATATGAATAGCCATATACAGAATAGATTTTGGTTTTTTTTTTTATCATGCCCTCTAACCATAAATTTTACTGTAAAATATGTTCATGTAAATTATCTGAGATGATCCTGGAAGAAATTTTAACTGAATTGTTTAAGAATGCCCTCATCCAGGATGATAGAGTTTTCAAGGTTATATTAATTAGACTTTGAATAGAGTGATGCAGTATATTGCTTACATATTCAAGTCTAATTCAACATTAAGTCAAACTGCGTATGCTCTGTATTAGATCTATATATGCTGTCGTTGCTTATTTTAGCTTGAGTTGCAAGGAATATGTTGCAAGCTCAGTGAAGTATTTCAAGTTTGCCTGTGGAAATAGGATGTGTATAGCCTTTTAGTACAGCTGTGCATGATTTAGTCAAAGGTCTTGTCCAAACTTTTATGGGACAAAATGACATTCTTTTTCTTTTAAGTTTAGTGTAAATTCCTTCTATTTTTGTCATTGTAAAAAAACATTAATTTTTTATGAGCCCATGCTTGGGTTTGAAAATGGCATTGTTAGAAATGTTTGGTTATATAAACAGTACTGTAAACTGAATAAGCGCCACTCTCGAATAAGTGCCGCACCAAATATGATTTTTTTCTTAAGCGACGCAGTGCTTGTTCAAGGACATATATTAGGAAGTGTGTGAAACGCTTTCAGAAACAGGGTTTTAAATACAATTTACACAGTATTTTCATGAAGAAAAGGGTGTGTCAGTCATTTTGAAATAAAATCAATGAAAATCATGTTAATTCTTGAAAAATCAGAGAAAACATAGATTTTTGGTATTCAGTCAATTGAATTTAATATATCCATACACTACTAAGAATCAATGTTTTCCCTGATTTTTAAAGAATTGTTATTTTCATGATAAAAAATATTTTCGTGGGTGGGGGGATTGTCATGTCCAATTTTGGATAGGTGGGTGGGGGTTTGGGAGGCTTGAGCATCCCTTTTCTGCCAGTGTCATCACTGTGGGGTTTTTTTGGGGGTTTTTTTTGGGGTGGGGGGTGTCTATTCTGTGATTACCATGCAGTTTAAAATCCAATTTGTTTTATCATTATTTTTTTATTTTGTTGTTATTGGTTCCTCCTTTATTTTATCTCTATGGCTCCATAATATTTGTTCAAACACTGATGTTTTACAATGAAAAAAAGTCAATCATATCCAGTCAGAGTAAAAAGAATTTAGGATGTTGACATTTTCAATAGAAATCGTAGACAGGTGTAAATGCTGGGCATTATTTTATTGGATTACCACTTATTTTTATAGTTATGTAATAAGGAAGTGTTATACTAGTTCAAACTTGATGTTTGTGAGTAAGAAATTTAGTTTCTCAGGAAACTATTAAGATTCAGTTTTGTTTTAATTACAATGCAAACAAGTTGTTGATAATTCTCTCTTAGGGAAGACACTTTTTATACCTTGTTTCGTAGTGCGGGTGCGCTAATTGGCCAAAATTAAAATTTTCTTTTTATTTTAAATCATTTTTGGCATGTGGTGTGTTTGCTAAACAAGGTTTAAAAAAGTCTTGCCTGACAAAAAATATGAACTTATACAGAAATTCTATGGACATTCCTCGTAACAAGCTTTCCTTAAATTGGCTGGTAATCAATTTCTGGATTTTTAAAAATGAAATGAGTTATTTAATATTTCAATTGAATTTTTCAGTGTTTTTTAAATTTTTATTTTTGATAACACAACAATAAAAACTTCCAAGTAAAGGATTAAACAAGTACAGCATCTTTTATGAAATCGTCGCTCACAAAACAAAAAAGCTTGTCAAAATAAGCGTGTATTGGTTGTCAAACAATTTTGTATTCCTTACTACACAAAAAATCTGTAATGACAACAGGGTGTACTGTATTTTAACACGCTTTCTTTGTTTTCACAAACTAACAGTTTCAACTTGGCACTTATTCGGAACACAGTTATTGAAAATTGGTAAAATGCAAACCCTTTAAACTTGTTTATATAACACATTCAACAAGTATCCTCCCCTGGCATGAATGCTTAGGCTAGACTATTTTTTATACCTCGTTTAGCGAACACCGCCTGCCAATAATGATGATTCCGAATAAAAATACAATTTTATTTTTGGTCAATTAGCGCCCCGGCCACCATATAAAAATGAAAAACCTTCCTTTGACGATCTTTAAAAAAACAAAACAAACAAGGTATAAAAAAAGTCCTGCCTTAAATGTTTAAATGGTACCATGAACTGTGAAAAATAAGCTGTTCATTGCAAAGTGTGCGCTTTACCAAATTTAATTAGATTTCCATATATTTTTCGGAATCGTAAATTAACTTGCTTGTTAATGACCTTGTCCAGAATGAGAAAAAAAAGTAATTTGCCGCAAGTATACTTAATGACTTTGCTGATCTAACTGCAATTATTTCGGTACATACAGTATTTAAGAGTAGCGCTTACTGTGTATCAGGGGTGGGCATACAAATCGGTCAGAGGGCCAAAGTGAATTGTTGATTTAACAATCCAAATTTTTTATACTTCCAAAACTTTCATGAACTGCTGTTGTACCACATAATTCTTGGATTTAATGTTAATTTTTGTAGATGATCGGTGTTTCTAGTCAAAAGATTGTTTGCGGGTTGCTCACACGGTTTTAATTCGCATTCGCAGGCTGCAAAAATTCCCAGCTAACCTGTGCTATATATAAAAAAGGGATTATTAGCAAGAAGTCAGATAGGCCAAAAATACATGGTATTGTTTTAGCATAATTTGTATTAATTGCTGCCGAATACGTGCTAAATTGAAGCATTCACCAATTTTATAAGTGCTGCGAAGTTCATTGCAACATTTACTCTGTTATTATTAATAATATTTATATTATTACTGTATTGTTTTTATATCATATATTACACCACATAGATAGTTATGAAAAGAACTGTTGTTTTCATAACTATATATGGTGTACCACAAACATTAATGTATTATTACCTTTATCAAACCTTTAAACAATATTTGTATTATTTTTATTATATAAATTTGTTGTAACTGGAAAAAATGTTTAACTATTTTATTAATCATTATTTATGTTGAAAATATTATAGGAATGATATTAGTTCAAATCTCTCTTTAGTTGATCTAAGGTAAAAGTTGCATAAAATTGTTTACATAAATCTTATATTTGGTGGTTTTTTGTGCTGCTTAAAATGTATACAGGAACATTGGAATTGGAGTGGTGTATTGTTCGTGTAGATATACAGTAATTATTTGTGTACAAAAACTAAATTTCAAAATTATTTCAAACAGAATGTTGTGTACAAAAATGGATAAACTATATATCAAATTTGGTTCATATTTCTTGTATTAGAATGTAAAAAACTTTTCATTTACTGCAAACTGATGTTTAAAATGTTTGAAGTGTTCTTGGTGTTGTTTGTATATTATGTTTACAAAACTGGTGGATTTACCTGAAATTCTTGCGAAAAGGCGATATATTCACTTAGAATTGATTTTCGTTTTAATGGCTTTTAAAAGAATGGAATGAGAAATAAATTATTGTAATATTAATTCCTTTTGTTGGTGTATGTTTTTGAAAATAATATGCACTGCACTCTGATATTAATACTATATTTTATTTTCCCTATATTCAGTATAAAATTTTTTAGGCTAAGCTCATGTCGCCCTCACGAACTACAGTATGACCACTGACTTTCATGTCGACTTTCATAATCGCGCAACTACAAGCAACTGTAACAAATGAGTCAAGACTAGTTGCCCAGAGCACTTGTCACCTCGACTGTATAATAAATTACTACAGTACTAGTTGCCATCAGTGGCGGCGTCAGCGGGGGTGTGGGGGGCAGCAGGGGCTGAAGTCCCCATTGGACAAGTCAAGCCCCCACCAGCCAGAGCTCGTCGGGCTGTTGGAGCAAAAAAAAAGAAAAAAAATGGCCTAATGAAATGAAATGCGTGTTTATTGAGTTTGACAGTATAGTAACAATTGTATTTTATCAACTTTACATTTAAAGTACCGTTTTTCAGTCTGAGAGTGCCATTTCCGGCAGGTCCTTATTTAAAAGCAAAACTCATTAGGAAGGAGGGAACCCATCCTAAACCCTTCCCCAGCTCGGTCAGAAGGCCCTCCGATGGTGATGCGCACCAAAGTTAACCTTATCTCGCTCAGGCCCACCGTCAGATAGTGAGACATAAGTTAAGCATTTGGGAAAATCCTAAAAATTGGTAGGTTAGTAGGAAAACTTTTTTTTTACAACCAATGTCTTTACGCCTAAAAAGTAGAAAATACACAAATAATACAATTTTTGATTCACATCCAGCAAAATAGGCTAGCCTTGACCCCCAACCCTCGCCATGGTTATTCTAGCTTTATTTGCTCATAAAAAAATATCATTCGTTGTTAAAAAAATAAAAAACAACTAAAATGCTGACTCTTAGATTCGTAAAATTTTTTTTGCCCTAATGAAATATGGTAACATAATGTAATGTCATGTGATGGACATGTCAGTCGTGTGCATGGCTGGTGCAACTAGGGGGCCCCGGGCCCCCACTTTTTGGCAGAATATACTGTATGTCTATGCAGATTTTTGTATGATCGGAAAGAAAAGAACGTTCTACCGGCTCTGGGGTGTGGACGTGTTTTTGTCAAATCCTTGGTTTTGATGATTTAATGTTTTTCTGCTAATTACGTAACATAATCTTAATGAGGTTTGTCGTTTGTGGTAAACCTATTTTTCACTTACCATGCTTGTATAATTTTCCACCACTTAGTTGCAACTTTTTTATACCTTGTTTAGCGAATCTGCTGCTCGCCAAAAATGGTGATTTTGAATAAAAATAACTTTGTATTTTATGCTAATTAGCGCACCCGCCACCACGAAATGTACATTTCAGATACAAGTTTTTCTTTATTTTTATTATGTCCGCCGCTGCCTTGAAATTCCCAAAATAAGAATTGCCTGTTTCTATTCCTAATTATATAGATTTAAAGCATTTACCCATCCCATTACTCCACTGTTTAAATTCACCAATAAAATTTTATTTTTATTTTCTCCTCCGTCTGGATGCTTTTGGCAAAACTATTCGCTAAATTAGAAAACAAATTTTTATTTATTTATTTTTTTCCACCCTCCACTGATGATCTTCGCAAACAACTTGGGTATAAAAAAAAGTCTCGCCCTACTAATCATTTTTTTATATTCAAGAAGCTAAAATATGTAAAGCTACTTAGAAAAAAATAATATATCAATGAAATCATCACACGGATTCATAAAAATGAAGAAAACGAGCTCGGCTAAATATCAATTTAATTGAGAAATGGGACATACAGCTGAAAAAGAATCGCACATTTGGGCGTCACGCTAAATGATAATGATAGTATTTTTTACATTATTAAGGGACATAATTGCATTTAATCAGGTGAAGTATTGCATTATTTGACAAGAGGGTAAGGAGAACATTATAAACACTGACACAGTACTAGAGTTTTGTTCCTACAAAAAGCATATACGAACAATTTGTCAGAAAATGAGAACAAGTTACTAAATACTGTATCATCTACAGGATTTAGAGTCAGTTTGCATGATTTTGTTCGATCAATCTACCTGCTAGAAATATTGTCTTTTTCCACATAGTACTTTTTAATATCTTCTTGATAACCTGATATTTATTTGGTCCTGAAGTTTTCTTATATCAAAATTGAGAGTATATTCAGAAAAGGATTGAGGTAAAACTTGTGATAATTATCACTAAAACACTTAATATTATTTTGTAACAGTAGACTGCAAAAACAATTTTTTAAAAACTTTACATTTCTTGAATACAAATTAACTACTTTTAAGCTTAGGCTTACAAAATTTTAGCCTTCATCAATAATGGTAGGCTCATATTTTTAGTTACTAAAGCCACAATCGCACTGGACTTTTTACCAAGACCATGGGTATCATTCCAATGTATTAACGTTGTCTGTACAAGTACTTGGATTTTTTGAGTTAGTTTTACTGGAAAAATCAACTATTAGGGCACAAATCCGTGACATAATTCATGGAGTAACACTCGAATGGCTCAGGAGGTTTAACTGAAATGCATGTTCGCATTGGACTTTTTGGCTCGGTGAAATCCACACAGTTAAACTAACAGCTCATCTCGGTTTTCCATAAAGGTTAGTTTGTTTTTTTTTGGGCTGTACGCATTGGATTAATTATGGTAAAAATAATCAACGTTTTGGTTAGTTTTACCGCAATAAGTACAGTATGACTGCGGCTTAACAAAATAGACTGGCGAAGGAGCACTAAATATTATAAACACTCAAAAAAAAAATTGGAAAATTTATGACTAGTTTATTTTACATGATTGACACTAGGTCACAAGCATACAGTACTTAATTCAAGTGTCCTTGATAGCTTCTGTCTATCATGTGAAATAATCTGGTTCAAAAAAACATCACTGAAATTACTTTTTTTTAAATTACACTAATTACTGTAGACTAGTGCAGCTCATCCCAACTCTTCATCATGTTTTCAATACTCATTCAACAATGATGTTAGGAGTTTTAGGCTATGTTCAGACACGAGTAACACTAGCGCAACGTTAATCGAGTGGTATGCACTTGTGGGCGGCGCAGCACACGCCAGTATTAACATGTCAGGTCTGAATGTAGCCTTGTAGATAAAGTTATAACACACAACAGAATGTTTGTTTTTTTTTTCTTTTTAACAATTTTGAATGAAAGTCTGCAATTCAGAAACAATAAGTTAAAACCATTAATATTTTTGGATACACTGTACAAATTTTGCATTAATCTACAACTATCTATGCTAGATACAAAACTGACAATTCAATGAAAAAAATATCACAAAATGCTGGAAATATTGAACGCAATTCTCCACTGAACAATTGGCCTGCCCTAAGCACGCTCGCCTCTGATTCTGCGGGCCAGTTGGATATCTTTCGGCATAATGGTCACACGTTTAGCATGAATGGCGCACAAGTTGGTGTCCTCGAAAAGTCCTACCAAGTAGGCTTCACTGGCTTCCTGTAAATACAACAACAAAACAACTATAAAAGTATTGTATTAAAATTTGTATCATATTTATTTTACGGTAATTATTTTGTACAATAGGAAAAAATGATTCTTCTTAAAAAAGGGCGATCATGATATTTAGGTTTAAAAAGAGCGATCATGATTGGTCGAAATTTAAAAAAGATCAATAATGATTGGTCTAAACAGTCTACCTGCAGAGCTCCAATGGCAGCACTCTGAAATCGAAGATCAGTCTTGAAATCCTGTGCTATTTCACGGACCAAACGCTGGAAGGGCAGCTTCCTAATCAGCAATTCAGTACTCTTCTGATAGCGACGAATTTCACGAAGTGCAACAGTTCCCGGCCTGTATCTATGCGGCTTCTTTACACCTCCTGTAGATGGGGCACTTTTTCTTGCAGCCTTGGTGGCAAGTTGCTTACGTGGGGCCTTACCACCAGTGGACTTACGAGCTGTTTGCTTGGTACGAGCCATTTTCTATTTTTAAATAGGCCTACCTAAAAAGTAAAATAAAGTAAATTTTTATTAACATGGTATGTATAAAACGAACAATAAATGACCAGTTATAGATAAGTTTGGCAAAAAACCTAGGACCTTGATAGTCCAGGCTAGTCTTAGGTAGTACTAATAGTGGTGTAGGGTAGCTACAGCTTAATTAACCTCTCATCCAACGACTAATCCGGATGCTATAGCCCGGCCTAGCTAGGCTACTCTCTCTGAGTCTGACAAGACTTAAATATTGACAAATTAATAACAGAAGCTTTGCACTAAATACGAAAGGAATCACATAATACTGGTCACGACATGTTAAAATATGTAACAAATGGACAGTAATAAGCATTTGCTACCTACTTTTGGAGATATTTATGTACTACTACTGACAACTTACGTCAAATTATATTTCGTTTCGCATACACAAACACAATGAATGAATCCTTATGATTATTAGATAGTTGGCTCTTTCAAAATAATTAAAATTATTTTTTATTTAATAAACAAAAACAATTTATAGATATTATATATGCACTTTTAGTTTAAACGTACATAAGCTTTAAGTTTTATAATTACCTTAAACTTATAATTAGTTTTTATATAAGCTATATATTCATTTTTATTATGTTATCATGTATTAATGTGATGTGTTACCTTGTTAGGTCATAGGTTATATTTTTGTTGTGAAATCAAAGATACTAGAAATCGAACGGTGTGTGGATCGTCGAGCTTTTATCACAAATAAAGTAGGCCTAGGCCTAGGTTTTTATTGTGACCAATCATATGCGCCCTGTGAAACCGTAATAATTTAATAAATTTTCATTCGAAAAGAAGACATGTCGTGCTACTCTTGCACAGAGAATTTTGGTGTTTTTAGAAGAGAGGTAAAATTACCAAGGCCTAGGCCTAGCCCTAGGGCCTAGCTAGGGTATCCTGGCCTAGCTAGGCTAGGCCTAGCCTAGGCCTTTTTAGGTAGGCTTAGGCCTAGATAGTTCCCAGGCTGTATAGTGAGGCCTGCTCTGGCTGGGAACATATTATCCTCCGCGCAAGAATTTGGCTTAGAAATCCGTCCGTGCATTTCGGAAAATAAAGGTTCCGCGCAGATTTTGCCGAAAATTAGCCTTTGAACAAGTCTTAATAATACAACCATTCAATTATGCAGCAATTACGATTCCGCGCACCTGTTTTCCTAGCGAAATTTGATCTGATTTTTTAGATATATCCTCTGTGCAATTGAAAACTTCACAGTATGGGATACCATGGATGGAGGTATAAAGATTTTATACCTCCATGGGGATACTGTAGTTCTGACCGTAGCAGGTCAAAACGGCAATAAATCAAAACGGCAATGACAGGTTCCAAAACGGCAATAGGCATAGACCAAAACGGCAAAGGAGCAAAATCAATGTCAAGCCTGGCCACTTAATTTTCTGAATCAATTTGAAATTGTCCTGACAGGCAAATCGAATATTGCCATGGTGGGCTTTTTTTCCCACTTTTAATGTTTAATCGCTGTTTTTTTTTTTTTTTTTTCCAATTTACACACATTTATGGCAAATTATTTAAATAATTCATTTTGTCTATATTTTAAAGTTTTATGTATTTATTTATTATTATTATTATTATTATTATTATTATTATTATTATTTTCATGTTTTTTACTTTTATGACATAAATTGTTTAGACTGATTTTTCTGTATTTGAAAGTTTTATTTATTTCAATTTTTCCTGCTTTTATATTGTGTTTCTCCCAATATTTTTATTATTAAAATTGTCTGTTTTATTATTTTTATTGTTGTTGTTGTTGTTGTTGTTGTTGTTGTTGTCGTTGTTGTTGTCGTTCTTTCGCGTTTTTTGCCAGTATCACAATTTAGCCTCATTTTTATTTAATCGTTGTACACTTTCATGTTCATACTTTGCAAATTTTTTTCGTATTTTTAATTTTATGACGTAAATTGTGTAGCCTCATTTTTTCTGTATTTTTTCTGTAAGTTTTAATTATTTAAATGTTTACTTTTATATTGTGTTCCCCAAATTATTAAGCAGGGATAAGAAGCTGTCTCTTATACACATCTAGATGTGTATAAGAGACCAATAATATATTTATACACAATGATATAATAAAAATATACTGTGAAAATACACGTATACGGAAATATGTAATAAACAAACAATTTTCTTAATGTTTTTAAAATGATACAGTTCGAGTACTTTCAACAAAATGTTTAGAGTAACATAATTTAAAAAAATTGTTTGGTTGTTGAGTGTGCATCGTATAGAATTGAGTTCCCTCATTGCTTGATGTAAGTGTTATGTTTTGAATACATCACAACTAATTGCAACCTGTTAGAAAAGCAAAGAATGCACAAGAGAAATTATGAAAATAAAAAAATGTCAAGGCAAATAAAAAATCATGACCTGAATGAGGGCGCCACATAAGCACCACAAGCAACAGGTTGTTAAAACCAGACAGAAAAAAAATGCCGTACACAAGGATGTATTTTTAATTTCCAAACTCGCTAAGTTTAAGGTCTTTAGCATGCATGTACATGTATAGCACTCTTCTTTGAACTCTATGCAGAAGCTTTGGTCTCAATGTAAAAGCCATTCAATACACTGGGCAAGCATGTGCTCCAATAATAATAATGCTAAAATTTGTACACTTCTTCCAAGCGTTTTGACACTGTTTCCCTTTGCAACAGCATTTGCATCATGGGAAGGAAATGTAAGTGTTGAAGCACAACAAAATTTGCTTTGCAATAGCAGGGAAGGGTGATTAAGGTACAAGAGATTTTGCTTTCCCCACATGTGATTGGCTAATTTTAATACCTGCCCTATAAATCACGGGATTAAGTTTGTCATAACATGAATAAAAGGAAAATATAGCTAGATTTTCCATGATTCATAAACATTCCTTATAAATAATCATAATTCACAGAACATCTGTTTTGAATATTAGTTAATTGATTTGGAAAAAATGGTGGGATTATCCGATGAATGATTGTAAAATGAGTGTCTTATCATCTCCCACGTCCTATTAATATATAGCATGTTTGGAATGTGCAAAGAAGAAGCAAAAATGAATAGAAGTATAGGCTAATATGACTTACAATCGTGGCGGCAGCAGGGAGGGCGGTGTTTGCCTGCGTGATGTGTTGCTGAGCTGATTTGACTGTCTCTTATACACATCTAGATGTGTATAAGAGACAGGGTATAAAGATTTTATACCTCCATGGGGATACTGTAGTTCTGACCGTAGCAGGTCAAAACGGCAATAAATCAAAACGGCAATGACAGGTTCCAAAACGGCAATAGGCATAGACCAAAACGGCAAAGGAGCAAAATCAATGTCAAGCCTGGCCACTTAATTTTCTGAATCAATTTGAAATTGTCCTGACAGGCAAATCGAATATTGCCATGGTGGGCTTTTTTTCCCCCTTTTAATGTTTAATCGCTGTTTTTTTTTTTTTTTTTCCCAACTTACACACATTTATGGCAAATTATTTAAATAATTCATTTTGTCTATATTTTAATTAAAGTTTTAAGTATTTATTTATTATTATTATTATTATTATTTCATGTTTTTTACTTTTATGACGTAAATTGTTTAGACTGATTTTTCTGTATTTGAAAGTTTTATTTATTTCAATTTTTCCTGCTTTTATATTGTGTTTCTCCCAATATTTTTATTATTAAAATTGTGTGTTTTATTATTTTTATTGTTGTTGTTGTTGTTGTCATTGTTGTTGTTGTTGTCGTTCTTTTGCGTTTTTTGCCTGTATCACAATTTAGCCTCATTTTTATTTAATCGTTGTACACTTTCATGTTCATACTTGGCAAATTTTTTTCGTATTTTTAATTTTATGACGTAAATTGTGTAGCCTCATTTTTTCTGTATTTTTAAAGTTTTACTTATTTAAATGTTTACTTTTATATTGTGTTCCCCAAATTATTAAATTTGTGGTGATATTGTTATTGCTATGACAATTTAGCCTCATTTTTACCGTATTTAATTGTGTACACTTTTATGTTCATAATTGGTTGCTGTTTTGGGTTATTGCCATTTTCACTTAGGCCTATTGCCGTTTTGGTCTTGCCATTTTGACTTATTGCCTTTTGGTCCATTGCCGTTCTGGTCAAAAAGTGTTGCTGTTTTTATTTTTTGCCGTTTTGATCATTGCCGTTTTGACTTATTGCTGTTTTGACCAGAAAGCGTTCTGACTAGGCTAGGCCCTAGCCTAGTACTAGTAATACTAGTAGGAGCCTAGCCTAATCTGCCTAGGTAGCTCTCTCTCTCTAGATAGGGGTAGGCCTAGGTTAAGGTAGATAGCCGGTAATTTAGATAGACAGCCCTAGTACTACTATACTACTACTAGGCCTAGCTACCCTATAGGCCCAAGTGGGCTTATTCAAGAAGAAGCATCTTTTGTCGGTTTTGTAATATAGAATGTAAAAGAATTGTTATACATTTTTTTTCTCCAAGTTTGTTTTTAAATATTCAAAAATCTCTATTCATTCATACTTTTTCTTCAAATACCCTTCTGTGTATTGGAAAATTTGTTTTTACATTTTTCATTTTATCCATCTAAAAGTCTGGCTTCAAACCTAAACTTAAACTTCAGCCTCATTATCTTTATTAAACATTAGACTTACAATTTCCTAGCTCGAATCCTCAATAACTAACCATTTCAAACCAAACAACATTGTGATTTGACTGAACACAAATATATCTACAGTAAAGTCACACATTTTTTATTGTTGAACTTTTTTTCAATGTGAATCATTGTAATTTTGATTGCATTTTTAGTTGTTGAGCTTATTGACTGACTATTGTTTTAATTCATATTTTTTGTAATAATTATTGAATTTTTGATGGTAGAACTGTTTGTATGTCTTTTTAACTTAAATCCTGGTAATTATTGTACTTTTAAATTGTTGAAAAATTCACGATTCTTTGATAATTTTATGTCTGCTTTTTATTTGTGTATTTTTATGATGTAAATTCCAACTTTTTAAATTGCAATAAGTATGAAATTAAAATTGTTATCTTTTTTTTACAACTTCCTTTGCTACAGCATTCTTGTAAGAGGTGTCACTTTTCCTTTTGCTCCAAATGCTTGCCACATAAAGCAGTGCTACATGCTAATGGATCCAAAGCACAGCCTGTATGTAGATCATGCTACAAAATTTTAACAACTACTCCAAAACCAGATGAACAAAATAATGCAAACCATGCAAGATATTCACCACCAGAAAATTTCAAACGGTAGGCCATTGCCATTTCCATTTTTAGATAATATCGATTTTGTGAACAATTCAGAAAATGAAAATGAACTAAATTTATATTTAACTAGAGCAGTCAATTCATAGAGTGCATAAGTCTGCCCTGTGCCTGAATACAGTACCAACAATATGCAGGCTGTGGGCGAAACTGCAGCATACCCTCAATGAAAGTATAGAATCGCCAGTCATATCCAGCCATTTATTTTCTTCGGTGCTGCAGACCTTAAAGAAAATAATGGAATCGCCCGTCATTTTCAGGCACTTTGGTTTCTTGAGTGCTGCCTGAATACGTGTGGTGATTCCATTATTTTCCTTTATGATTGAGGGTAAAAAATGAAATTTCAACTAAAGATTATGATGATGGATTCATTTGTTTTTGTGTAATCTTAAAGACGGACAGATACACAGACAGAATCAGACAGACGGCAGTGAATACATAACCTCCTTGGCGTTGGTAATAATGGAATTTATATGGACTATAATGATTTGTTTGATTAACAAATACCAAGAATAATATATTATTTTTCAAACAGCCGGATGGAAGCCCTTGCTGCTAAAGAATCAACGGATAACCAACCCGCTCCTCTGCCGCCATCATTAAGCAAAGGAAATGCAAACAGTAATCAATATAGAGGGCTGCAACCCAAGGATAGAAATCTTGTTGAAAGACTCAATAAGCTGAAAGAAGACAGAAAAAAACAGCAAGGTAATACCAACATAAAGGAATTGCAAGACAGAAAACAGCGTTTCAAGAAGTGAATGCTTCAACGTAAGGGAGTTCTTGGTGTCCATATTATATGGTAGCAATTTGTCCATATGAGAGTTGCAAGACAGCATCCGTATAAGGAAAGGTGCAAAGTAGCATCAACATAAGCAAGTTTACAACATAGCGTCCACACAAGGAGGGATTTACACAATAGCATCTACTTGGGAGTTGAAGGGTAGCATCCACATAAAGGGAGTTACAGCATCATAATATCCACACAAGAGAGTTGCAGGGTAGCATCCATATGAGGGAGTTACAGGGTAGCATCCATATGATGGAGTTACAGGGTAGCATCCACATAAGACTGTTGCTAGGTAGCATCCACATAAGAGAGTAGCAAGGTAGCATCCACATATGGGATTTTCAGGGTAGCATCCATATAAGGGAGTTATTGGGTAGCATCCACAAGAGAGTTGCCGGGTAAAATCCATATAAGAGAGTTACAGGGTAGCATCCATATTAAGAGAGTTGCCAGGTAGCATCCATATAAGGGAGTTGCAAGATAGCATCCACACAATGGTTGCAGGATATCATCCATATGAGGGAGTTACAGGGTAGCATCCAGGCCTCAAAATAGTTGCCATAGATTTCAAATAAGAGAGTTACAGGGTAGCATCCACATGAGACAGTTGAAGGGTAGCATTCATATGAAGGAGTTACAGTGTAGCATCCACACAAGGGAGTTGCAGGATAGCATCCATATGAGGGAGTTACAGGGTAGCATCCATATGAGGGAGTTACAGGGTAGCATCCAGGCCTCAAAATAGTTGCCATAGATTTCATATGAGAGAGTTACAGGGTAGCATCCACATAAGACAGTTGAAGGGTAGCATTCATATGAGGGAGTTACAGGGTAGCATCCACAAAAGGGAGTTGCAGGATAGCATCCATATGAGGGAGTTACAGGGTAGCATCCACAAGAGAGTTGCCAGGTAGAATTCATATGAGAGAGTTAACAGTGTAGCATCCACAGGAGAGATGCTGGGAAGAGTTTGCAAGATAGCATCAACACAATTGTGTTGCAGGATAGCATCCACGTAAGGTAGTTGCAGAGTAGCACCCAAAGAAGGGTTATGCAAGATATTATCCATATTAATGGAAGCTACTGGATAGCACGCACATAAGTTGTATAAAGACATTATTGTTAATAATTTTTACCATTCTGAAATGTCTGAATACATTTTAAGATTATATTAAACATATTTAATTCACCTTTATATAGGAAAAATTCCAAGTACAGAGGAAATGGAAGAAAGGTTGAGAGTACTTCGAGGCTTGTCAAAACCATCAGACAACCCAAGTGTTAGCCAAGCATCTAAGGTAATGTTAAGAGTTGATTACCTGTTCTTTAATTGAACCACCTTATACATCTAATTCTACAGCATGAGAGGAAATGTGCCTCATTGTTTTCATTTTTTTGTGCAGCCATATTTTCCTCCAGATAAACGCAATATGGAAGAGCAGTTCCAAGATTTGATGGATGAAATGTCTGCAGAAGTTGAGTTAGAAGGCAGTTCAGAAAAGAAAGATGGAAACATTGTGACCAATCCAGGTAGATCTGATTTATAAATTATATTTTATTCTCGAAAGGTCAGAAGTGAAGGAAATTTTATTTACCACATTTTGTAGAAAATGTAGAAATGTCAACACCCCCCCACCCTTTCCCTAGGGGGGTGTTGGTGGGGGGGTACCTTGTTTTTCCAGATACTACCCCTCACGAGTTGGATGGACGAGCGGTTAAGAAGGGGCACCATAAAATACAGCCACAATAGCGGCGCTGCTTCGATCGAACGACACACTCGCCTATGATTATGGGGGTGGAACAAGTCTTCTCGGATAAGGACTATAAACCGTAGGTCCAGTGTACACAATGGCCCGTGTGCACTATAAAGAACCCAGTACATCTTTCGAGACGAGAAGGGGTTTCTCCAGTGTACATACAACCCCTGTTGTGGACAGACGAGAGATAGCTGGTACCGGTTTACTGGGTAGCTCACACACGAAGAGACCCTTAGGGGTTACAGTGCGAGCTAGTCCACACCTCAAGCGCTTTGAAACTTCAGTATAAAGCGCTATATAAATCTAACCACATTACATTACAATTAATAATCGAGCACCACTTCATTTTTGCTCCCCCATCAACCCCTCTCCCCAGCCAAGTGCCAATACTCTTGAATACTCAAGACGAAATCATAGTTTGATAATTGTTAATTGAACTTTTATGCTTCAGGTGCCAGAACTAGCAACAATGAGGGAAATTTGTTTGATAATAGTAAAGACTTTCAAGATGATGTGAAGAATTTGATGAAAGAAGGTTCGGGGAAGGCAGCGGATAACGATAACGACTTACAGGAAGATGTGAAGCGTTTGTTGAAGGAAAGCGAAGAGGAGTTAAAACGAGCAAAACAACAGGAAGAAGAAGATGCTAATTTAGCTGCAAAGTTAGCAAGCATACAAGGGTTAGATCCAGAGAAAGCTCGAAGTATGTTTGTGACCTCTTCACATTTTTCATTCCATTAATTTTTGTACTCACAATAAAATAAATAAAAATAATAAAATAAAGTAATAATAAATGAATGGATAAATAAACTTTATATGTAAACTACTTTAAACTTTAGATTAATTAGAGCAGCTTAGCTCAGTCTGCTACACTGGTGGTAGTCACTGAGTGTGCGCTGAACCATGGAGATTTCTTGGTTCCTGGTTTAATTCCCATTTTAGTGAATAACTCACCTGATAAAGCTGACATGCATTGCCATTGGACACTTGTGAATAATTTTACTTAAAGTTTATCACAGAGTGCTACCTCAATCAGTGGTGGATCTAGGAATTCAGTTATAAATTGTGATCCTATTTTAAATGTACATGATAATTCAATACAACACAGTACAGTGGCGAATCCAGGAATTCAATATAGAGGGGGCCTGGGGAGGTACTTCATAGATAGAGGATCTGTACTACCTCACCATGGTCGGGGCCGAAGTAAGAAAAGTGACTATGGTACCTCTAGATGGTCGGAAATTGCACTCTCGGACTTAAAATTTGAATATATTATTTTTTTGAACAATTTAGGGGGCCCGAGCCGGCTGGACCCCCCTTGAATCCGCCACTGTCGATTTGACTTCATATATTACCAAGAATATTCTTCCTTTGTTAACCAATTTTTGTTTTTACTTTATTTCAGTGGATTTTAAAAGTAAAGGTGTTTTTCATGATACAAGCAGTGATGAAGACGAAGAGTTGGCAACCAAGCAGCTCCTGCAGCAAGTAAATAAAGCATAGCTGATATTAAATGATAATAAATGCAAACACCATCTTTTTCATTATCATCACCACTGTCATCATCATTTTTATCTTAGCAGTCTGTTCTCCTCATCATATCCTTATTACCATCAACATTATTATCATAATTTATCACCATTATCTCCATCATCATTACCACATAATCATATTCGCAATATCATCTTCATCATTCTCCACATATAAATGATTTAATGATCATCATCATAATTTATTATCAACCTGGTATGGTGATGTGACATTGAATGTATTTAGTCTCTTAAATTTCAAGCATGGCTAGGAATACTCCCCACAGTGTGGAGAAGTTTCCTGTAAAAAATGTTTACATATAGCTAAAATTTAAAACCTTATTAATAAAATGTCGTAAAATGATTTTTTTGTTAAATTTGTTAAAAATACTTTGGATAAATCATTATACTCCTTGTGAATTGTGCAAATGCATATGAAGTGTCTTGCCCAAGGACACAAGCAATGAGACAAAGCATCATGCCACACACTTCTACAATATTAATGTTGATGCATTATAGTATGTTGTTTTTTATATTTTCCATTGTCCAGAATCTGCTTTCACAGCATCCAGAGTCTGTTTATATATGATTTGGATTTGGATAATCAGTAAAACTCGTTTCGGGTCAGAGTGAGTCACAGTCTGGGTTGAACTTGAGTTACCAGGAAAGTGAAAAATGATGTTCATAATTGGGAATAAAAAACCACCAAAAACATGCAAAAAAAAAAAAAAAAATCACACCATGAAATATCCTATAATAACCAAATACAAACAAGAAGCAATACAACCATTGATACCACTCCGTTTGCCAGCAATTTGATACAAAGTTGAGGGTTTGCTAACTCACCACTCACAGGAGCTCTTATAGCAATGTTATCTGACTAGCCTAAACAAGAAAAAGGAAAACAAAATTGTAATTATGCATGTTCATTGCACTTACATTCTATATTATTATTTTAGCTTGCTGAGGAACAGAGGCTGAATGAGAAGGTGAAAGCATCAGGAAATGAAGACATATTAAATCAGGCTGAACAATCAATCAAAGAAAAAGAGCCGCCTACCAAGGTATCCATATATTAAAAACTGCTTGGGTGGGGGGAAGAGAAGGGGAAAAATCACCTTTTTTCTACAACTTTTTTAATTTTAAAAAATCTGTATCAGGAACTGAAGATATTAAATCAGGCTGAACAGTCAGTCTAAGAAAAAGAGCCTACCAAGGTATTCATTTATTCAAAACTGGTTGGGGGGTGGTGGGAGTGGGCGGCGGTGGTAAAGGGGAGAAACAACCTTTTTCTCCCAGTTGTTTAATTTTTAAAAAATCTGTATCATTTACTGAAGGCATATTGAGTCAGGCCTAAACAATCAATGAAAGAAAAAGAGCTTACCAAGGTATCCATTTATTTAAAACTGTTGGTGGGGTGGGGGTGGGGTAATGGGTCAAACCACTTTTTTCTCCCAGTTTTTAAATTTTAAAAATCTGTATCTTTATAACCGTTGCCAACTTTTTTGTCAAACACACTGTCCAGACTATTAAATTTTATTTGATAAAAACATGCGACATGCCTGAATATGGTCATGATGACATCACATCATGACCATATATAGGCACACTATGACTATATATGGGCATACAACAGTGTTTTTATAGTGTGGACAGAGCTTTATAAAAATCGGTTGTACAACGTATCAAACAAGTTTTTTCCTCCGGAGCCTAAATTCTCAACATGGTTGGACATGATATCAATACAGTTTTCATATTTTTGAGTTTTAGGGTTATGTAGTTGATCCGGATGAGTTACCATGGTGTTGCATATGTAATGAGGATGCGGCACTTCGCTGTCTCGGATGCGAAGGTGACTTGTACTGCAAGAGATGCTTTAAGTAAGTTTAGTGTGGACACAGTTTCAGTTGAAATCTAAATTTCCAGCTTCAACAAAAATACACAGTGAAAGTTAGAAACCAAATATGGCAGGCCATGCCAAAACCAGCATTTGTTACCAAACCATGGAAATTGACCCTGTTTTGTTGGGATGGCGACCCTCACATGGTATTTTTATGGGGAAAAAACATAGCTTGTTAAATAAACAAGGAAACAATATAGTATATAAATTATTTAAAAGAAATGGAATTTTTGAAAAACTGTATAGCATCCTGTTTAAGCATTTATTTTGCTACATTCTATTGATGTGTATTTTCAGGGAAGGCCATGATGAATTTGGAGAAACTCACGAGATTGAGCAATACAAGAAACCAAAAAACAGGGACAAGTGATGGAGAATATTCAGGCAATTTAAAGCAGTGCTTCTTTCCTTGTTCAGTGCTAAAACCAAATGATTATTTTTCATAATTCTAAAGCTTCTACTCACTGGGCGAGTCTTTTCTTTATATTTTTTTTCGCAAACTTTTTAAAAAAAATATTGTCAGAGGTGTGGGGGGGGGGGGGCGGAAAATCGAAATTGATGTCATCATTATTGGCAAGCGGGGTGTTCGCTAAACAAGGTATAAAAAAAATTCTCGCCCAAACAACTATATAATGTTGAAATTGATTCACTTTTTTATAAGATGGTGTTCAATTTATAAAAATAAATGTGATTATAGAGAAAAAAAAATATACAAAGTCAAAATATTTATAATTGTTATATTTACTATTTTTAGATATTTATATATTTTAATGATCAAGGTTTTAAAATAGGGAGATTGAAAGGCATTACCCCTGGACTAGGGGTCGCCACAACAACAAATCTTGTTTTAATGCATTGTTTTTTCAAAGTATAAATTGTGTGTATAAGGTTAAGCCATCGATTATACAAGTGCGATGTATTAGTTACACTATTATTTACATGGTAACAACACATAGGGACATAAATCTGGCAATATATAGCAACAAATCATTTGTTATAGTTACACTCAGAATTAAGAAAATATGAAGAGTACATTGCTTTTTCCTTTTTATAGAGATTAAAAGGAAGTTTAGCTTCAAAAGGCTGACAACTTTTTATTCTCCATCGACAATATGTGGATTATCTATGTATAATTCTTATCTACTGTATTTATATACACTCAAGTATCTTTACACACGTTTTTATCTGCTAAAAAGTTACCAAGAAGGACGGAGTGACGAGGATGTTCTACATCTAAATAGCTGTGGAAAGAAAACATTATCATATATCAATTTTCAAGCTTTGTACAGCACGAGTTTAAACATTTTCATCGTAAAAATGAATTTAAATAAATATTTACAATGGATTGTAGTGGTACATTGTTATCACATTTTACGACCAAATTTTACATGCATATTATGGTTTGTAAGCAGGTGGGGGCGGGGGCCAGGGGATAAAAAGCACAATTCGTGGGGAGAAAAAAAAATTATGTATTTTCTACATATTAGTACTCTAAAATCGATTAAATAAGCCTTTGAAACTCCTAAATTGTCGACATTTCCTTCGCCCCCCCCCCCGGAACAATTTCGAAACCTTTTAATATAATCCCGACCATGCCCACTTTGTTTTCATCGGGTAAATCTCACTCCTCGTCGGGGCATCAGCCCTTCGTCGGGCAAAAACTGGTGCCACCCTTGGTTGTAAGTGACAGTGTGTATGTGTAGGCCTAGTAACATACAAAACAAAAATTAGCAGTTAGCTAAAAATCTTTAAATATCGTTTTAGACTGATTAACATGCATTCACATGCTTGCTAATCGTAAACATTTTAAATTTTCGGAAAGCGTATTGTCATAGTAATATAGCAGCTAGTAATATACATTACATTACACTTTAAAACACACAGCTTCATAAATAATATAATATGCCCCTATGTATGCACAACATATATTAAAAATTGATTTAAAAAATTTTTTTTTTGTCAATAATTCCTATGCATATGTCTAGAATTGGCAGAACAATAGACACTCTGCAAAGCGAGTATGCCCTTTTAAATATATCTTATCTGGGTCTATAATATGTGTGATTACGCAGTAGGTCTCCTGTATATACTGACTTTGTTCTTGTTGATATTGAATGGGTGAAATTACGAACAAACTTCACGCTCTTAAATATACAAAGCAGAAGGAAAGAGTATCACGTTTTATCACACCCTGTCATCTATTAAAAAACTACATTAAATTTGTTGACGGCCTTCAAAATATTGGCGACCCTACATTCGATTGCGGCCCACAGTTTGAATACTTGGGTTCTAATGTTCTTTATAGCAAGGGCGTCGATCCGTTGTGAGGGGGGGGGGGGCGGAAGGGAGGACGAATTGCAAAATAAGGAAGTCTTATGCCCAAGTATTGGCTGGGGGCCAGGGGGCCGCCTAGGGCCAGCGCAGTGGGGGTCCAGGGGCAAAGCCCCCGGAAGCTCTGGTAGCCTTTTATAAGCTGTATCTAATTAATTTTAAGGAATACAATAAAAAATTACTTCCACACTACATTTTCAAAATAGAGTGGCGGATCCTGAAATTCGAAATAGAGGGGGCCCAGGGAAGGACTTTTACAGATGGTGTGTAGACCACCCGGGAGATCACCTCAGCCCCACCATGGTTTTGGATGAGGTAAAAAATTTTATGATTATTGCACCTCTAGTTCGTCGGAAATGGCACTCTCAGACTTAATTTTGAATATAATTGTCTTTTTATTCCACTTTTAAATTTGAATAAAATTAGTGAGGGTGGGTCGGCCGGCTGGCTGGCCCTTTTGAATTTGAATCAACTATCAAATATAGCTGCTATATCAGTTATTGTAGCCACAGACAGTTATTTATATATTTATATACAGTTGATATATTCCAATTATAAAGCATATTTGCATATAATTCTATACTGCTAATATAAAGCCTAGAGTACTATACAGTACATAATAAAATCCAACTATCAATAATAGCATCATTAGCATAAACATAGCTTGGTTTTCTTTTAAAAAATAAAAAAAATGGCTATGTCTTAACACAAGAGATATCAGTGTCAGACCCTAAAATGACCAATATTGCGCCTTTCTCGGTAGGCCTAGATTTCTCCATGGAGGTAATAGCTACATGGTGTGTCTGCCATAATAAAACCAAGAATTGACTCATATGAAAGTGTAATCTGTATAACGCCGAGCAAAGCAAATATTTCAGAGCTTAATTAAAAAACCGTAATAACAATTCAAGTGATAGTACAACTCAAGGGCGTTATGAATAATGTATTATTGCTTCAGGCCACATTTGGCAAGTACCTGAAAGTGTAATTAAAATTGTATCATCAGCAGTATGTTATTCGAAAATCTACGGTATTAATATTTGTAGGCCTATTTCATAATGCATTGCATACTGTAAATATCATAGAGAAAATTATATTTTCTCTATGGTAATATATTGTTTATATTTCATAATACCTTGCACGTTGTGTAAACACATATGAGTGTAATCAGATCAAAACCAGGCATGTTATTCATTATAATGTATTCGTGTTCCTTGTACTTTATTCATGGAGAAATAATTAGCAACTCAATTCATCTTGTTATGGCACTGAAAATAAACTGTGAACAGTTTATCATTTTCGCAGTAGACCTAATTTGTCCATGGTGGGGCTGAGCAGGGTATGAATAGGCCTATTCGATGCACAGCAGGATGGGGGTGGAGTGAGGCTCTACAGGCTTGGCAGCTGCTATTTTCGGATATTCAGGTGCAATATTTCCAAAGAAAGTGTATGTCCGCTAACTTTAAATCTTAATATGGCTGCATTTGAGGGGCATTTGAGGGGGATGGGTAGCGGCTAGATACAGCATCTATTTCTGGGCATTCAAGTGGATATGCTCTCAGACCCCACTATTTTAAAATCCTGTATCCGTGGTTAGGATTAGCGGGTCAGTTTAAAAACCAAATTTGTA
>NW_022688484.1:108070-132714 GCF_011630105.1 Anneissia japonica | reverse complement strand
AGCCGTAAAAAATGTACAGAAAGATAAAAGTGAATAACTGAGGCCTATGGATGATTTATAAAAATACAAGTTCATTTTTTTTAGTATTTCACAAAGTTCTCGGTCTCAAATTAAGGGGTCTCATAATTACAGGATGAGACAGTGTTAAAAGATGGGTGGTTAGTTGGTACTTTAAAAAGTGATCTGGAATTAGAGGGGTCTCGGAATTAGAGAGTCAAGAATTGGAGGGCGATTATTTACGACCAATTTTTACATGCATAGTTTGTGAGTGACAGTGTGTGTAGGCCTAGTGACAGCAAAACAAACATTAGCAGTTAGCTGAATAATATGTTGAACATCTTTTTAGATATTACTACTACTGCCATAGACAAACTCTTTTAATTAAATTGATCTCCGGGTTCGTACACATATAGCAAATTGAATTTCAAAGACAACCGTTTTTCCAATTTTCTTATAATAAAATTGTCAATTTGTCTAGTTAGCAGAATAAGTATTATCTTTGTAGGCCTATGTGAGTGATACGCAGTATACACTGACAATTGGTTGACATTGAATGGGTGAAATTGCGCACAAACTTCACACTCTTGGCCTACAAATGGGCCTAAATGTACCATTCAGGACGAAAGGCTATTACGATTTATTCACCACCAAGGATTTCCCGCGGATGCACAGAAACACTAGTATTGAAATACTGTTGCCTACGTTATTGAAATACTGTAGCCTACATTGTTTTTTTGTTTTCATACATTGGGCGACCTTACAAACATATTGGCAACCCTACTTTGGGTCACGACCCTAATGAACTTTATAGTACAAGTACTGATTGTTTGGTATGATGGTTGGGTAATGTGCTCGCTTTCAAATGTCGGGGATCTAGGTTCGAACCTCTATAAATTCACCATACAGTACAAACAACATTATACTGAGTAGATTATTTTTAATTCGTTAATAAATTATTAACCTCCCAAAAGAGCGAGGTTTTGCCCATATTCTTCATGCTATTGTCGTCGTTGTTGTTGTTGATAAATTGTTTTTTACCACAATAACTAAAGTTTGGCAAGTCCGACTGGTTTCAAACTTGGTAGAATGCAAGATGGTAATAATAAGACGGAGCCTATTGTTTTTGGTACGTGTGTGATTATGCTAATTGCGTACTTAATATTCCATTAATGAGAAAATGTAACATACCATCATCCTAATTCCCATAAAAACTTTTAATTTAGTTGTAATAATTGTAATATTCTTCCTGTTGCTGTCATGGTCACTGGTGTAGAAAATTATTTGTTACCACGATAACTAAAGTTTGTTAAGACTTATTGGTTTCAAACTACTACTCATCAATTCTCAGAGAAAAATCACAGTGTGTGGAGGCTATGGCTATGCCTTTACTGAGCAGCGCAAAAGGAGCATTTGTAGTTGTATTTATTATTTTTTGAATGACAATGAAGTTTTATAATAAAATACTGTACAGAACAAATACAGTAATGTTAAATTATTAGGTTCTAATTTATTACAATTACCGTGTTTTGTTCCAATTACCGTGTCTATTCGAAGTAGGATACTACTAATAATAAGTGGAAAGTCGTCAATAAAAGTTAAAAGTATATATGTAATAACTTGTATATTTATCATGTTTATAATACGGCGATCTTGTTTTATAAAGGTGTACCTTATTGATCTCTGTACGTAGTATAATATAGCGCTGCTCAACACAAAGATTATATAATTTAATTACTTCCAATCGGATTCGATTTACAACGAACTATGGTTTATAATAGGTCGACTACAATAATATTACCATATTGCTGTTATGAATATCGGCTGTAAATTAATGTTTGCTTTATGGTGCATCTATATAAGTAATAATATAAGTTTCATCAAAATAGTATTTTGACATTTGATGACAATTTTCGATAAACATAATGTTAATTAAAATTAACGTAATAAAACTGGAATCCATGTAATTGAGGTATTATGCATACATATTAAACATTAATACTCAATTTGTCTCACACTATATATTCTAATTAGACTACGGTTGTTTACACTGACTGACTATAGTAATGACGAGAGGAGACACTACGCAGGCATTACTTCGCGAGACTCAAACTTTTGAAGCAGCACAGTTTTTTAGACAGATCACTGATCATTGAAGACGTCTTAGTTTCATTCCGTTGCTCGGCAGATGTGAGCCGAAGAAATGTTTGTCATAAAGGTAGTTATCATTGTCTTTTATTTTGTACATTTATCGTCAATCTTGAACGTCGACGGTTTAGATGACGTCCCTCTTTCCCACACTTTACAAAGTAGAGACATCCATGTCTTTTAGGAGTTTGAATTATTGATTGCAATATTTATATGGGGCACCCTTCAATTCGAGACCCCTCAAGTTTCAGACCACTTTTTAAATAACTAATAACAATCGCCAACCCTTTTAACACAAAGCTAACCCTCTAAGTGATTTCGAATTGGAGGGCGAAATGTATTATACCTCAATGCTATAAAGCCATAAAGTGAGACAAAGCATATCTTGCGGCCTTCTCTCTGGCCGTATTAATTATCTTACCATATTCATACAAATAATATGAAAAACGATTTAAAAGCAAAGTTCGACTCAGAAAATTTTTAAAAATTAGTTACGTCATCGAAAGGGCGAAACCTTAGTTTTTTAGGCAATATTAGTATGTTATCAATACTCTAGGTCTATCTCAAATAACGTACTTAGCATTGGCCCAGCACTATATTATGTTTTTAAAAAGTTCGATTCAATTGTGTTCAAGTTTTTATGGAATATAATTTCAAAGACAATCGTTTTCTCCATTTTTTTATTGGCAGAACAATAAATATTGCAAAGATAAAATATATATGTAATGTATTAATATATAATATAATATATAATGTATTAAGTTTTATCTTATTTCAATTACTGAAGTGACGGATTCAAGGGGGCCAGCCCTTCCCCCCCCCCCCCACACACACACACCTAAATTGTTCAAAATTTGGGCCACGCGCCCACGCCCCCTCGACCCCAGCGGAGCTCCACCTATGGACCCCGACACCCTCCCCCAGCCAAATGGTGTAGTTACTCACGCATTTCAAATCTCTCAGGTTGGTAATTATGCTATAGCAAAACTTTTAAGGGCCTTTTATTGGCAAATCCGTGGCTCTCTTTAATTATAATGAAAGTTACATTAGGTAACACAAACTGGCGTTAAAACAAACCTATGAAAACCTTAATAAATACTTTTTTTTCATGTAAACTTTCTAAATTCGATTCTGAATGTTATTGTCGCAGTACTTAAAGCAATAAATCAATGTTGCTATCAGAATTATCTTCTTCATTCTCCTATACAACCTAACTCCAGAGTAACCGAAGAATCTGCGACGCTTGTTTGAAATTGGAGATGGCCATCGGACCAGAATGATCACATCGAGCATTTATATGGCGCACTGCAGACCTAGTCCTATACAATTCAAGTGGGCAATAATAAATTAATTAAAGTAGGCCTACAGTATTTAATTTATATTCAAAAGAGATAGAAATTCCACTAGGATGGTACATATACAAAGACACACAATAGACCCTATATGGTACAAACTTGCATTGAACTGTCCTCATTAAAGCTTAAACGAGTATAAACTTCATATAGGCCTAAATTATATATATATATATATATATATATATATATATATTTCATCCGAATTAAATGTAACTGTTATCATTTAAATAAACTCTCTTACGTCAAATCGGCTAGGGGTCCGTGTACCATAAGGCCTAGATTAAGTGTTAAGTGCAAGTACAAACAAAAGGTACATGCTTAGAATCAAACATAGAATTTAAGCTAACAAACACAACATATCCAAAACAAGTCTACGTTATATTAGGCCTATATTGAAAAAAATGTAAACTTTTCAAAAATTCGGCCAAATATAGTTTGGCCGTGACTTTTCAAACGTTACGGCCAGGCAAATTTTTATACGGCCAGATTTGAGGAATCTGGCCGTCAAAAAGGCCAAATGGCAACCCTGCTCGTATCTATTGTCGTGACGTCATGGCTCGCTGGCTCACACTTGTGATCAAATAACACGCTGGCTCGCACTTTGGCAACACTCTTTGGCACTCAACTCGCCCCTAGAAAACACACCCTTGGAAACTTGCCTCATAAAAAAATTTACACTTCCTAGACCATGCAGTCTTCAAAATAAAAATTGTAACCTTTGGTAATCAACTACATTTTCCACATACATAGAAATTTTTGAAACTTTATTTAAAAAAAACCTAAACCATAATTCACCACTATAGACACTTTTTGACAAAAATGAAAAATTACGACTTTGTTACCCAATGAGAAGTGTTCTAATTATAGGCCATGGGTCGTGTCTCATATTATTTGTTATATTTTTATTATTCATTATTTTCACTTGACTCGCATAAATAATTTTGTTCGAAGAACATTTATATGCAGTTGTACTTCGCAGCACTTCACTTGCAATTTGCAATTTCTAGTCTACGGTGTAAACGTCTCATCCGAAAGACTGCGCTAATGAGACTCAGTTGCATTTCAGCCATACAGTAAAAACAAGGATAGCAGAGCGGATGGGTTTTTTAACAGGAGACCAAGGTTGCTTAAAGGTTTTCACGGTTCAGCGCACACATAGTTGCTACATTCAATCTATGCATTATTTTATTAACAATTACGCCTTTTGCGAGCTTGGTACTAATTGTTGGATCCAACTACAGCAAATTCTAGAGCTCTTTGTGCAGGTGTGTTCTCTGGCATTCGTAGCACATGTCCAAACATGGACCACATCAATTGGGTAGTAGTTGCACATGCTGTATAAAGTACCATTTGAAATGGGGCTGTGTGGTCATCGGTGACCTGTGATAACACGGAGGTGTTTGCGGTGGCAGGCATCAAGTTTATCCATGGCTACCTTTGGAGCTGCCCAGCGATATTTAATATGTCATAAATGTTTAAACAGTGCACCCTCCAATTTGCGACCCCTTTAATTCCGATAAGCCTCTAATTGGAGACCATTTATCAAATAACAAAGTCTTCAACACATAGGCCTAGCTATTAACCGTCTATAAGGTGAAGACTGAATCCCAAGACCGCCCCGAATTTTCTCAAATTGGCGAGCGAACTGTACCTCCATGCTATAGAGTTGAACAAGTCATACTGCGCGTCCTTCACTCTGGCCGTATAGATTATCTTACAAAATTCATAAAATTAATTTTGAAGAACTATTTAAAAACCAAGTTAGACTCAATGGCCGATCAAGGAATTCGAAATGGAGGGAGACTATAGGTGTGGAATTGTATAAATGGAGCGTCCATAAAAAAAAGGTGTGATCATGGCACCTTTTTCACCTTTTTTTTTTATGATTTTGAAATAAAAATTATTGGTGGGGTGGGGTTTGGGGGTGGTGGGGAAGTATACTAGGCCATCAAATCCGCCATTGCACACTTGCCTATAGCCAATTATATTATGGCGCTCCCAAAGAACATGAAATGCAATGCACTATGCATTATGAAGCGGCACAGACAGACTTAATATTTAGTGACAACCATTAAATATCTCTCAAATATATTATTTTAACAGGAAGTGTGGTTTCTGCTATTATTCCTTGTTGGATATTCTACTGGTAAGAATAACAATTTAAATGTATTGTTATTAAACTTGTTATGGTTTACATGGAAATAATGTGAAGAATAGAGAAATAACCAAGGTCTTAGTTTCGTAGACACCATTTGGGTGTATACAACGAAGACCGAAAACTATTTAAAAAAAAAAAACCGATTTTCTTTTCAATTATCTTTATGAAAGTATTTCGAAATCATCATAAAGCGCACAGAGACCATGTACTTTGCGCTATATAAGTCTCCAACCATTACCATTACCATTAAAGCCAATGCCAAGTACCATTTTCTTCACTTTTCCATCTTGGTCGTCCTCAAGGCTATCACTCCTAAATCACTCTCTACCTTATTTTCATAATACAAAAAATAGCTTGTACTATCCATTTGCCTCGGTCTAGAATAATTTTGCCCTGAAATCTAATGAATGCTATAAAGTTTATAATCAAAGTATTTATGTAGAAATACATACATATATAGCTTTATGAATTGTTCTAACTTATTTGCATATGCTTTAGGTGATGATAGTGAGGTCAAATTGAATATGGTAGGTCTCACTTCAACTCCTGCTGTTAAGCGGAATGAAGAAACTGATATTAGTGGTTTCAGTCTTGGTTCCGACAATTCAAGCAAAATCACACTCAGCATTAATCGGTTAGTCAATATGCAGAATCGTTTTACAGGAGAAGAACTTTGCAACAATGGTGATAATACAGTGAATGGTGATGTTCATCAATATGTTGATTGTAATTGTGACCATAGGTCCTGTACAGCTAAAATTTGTTGCACATCAGGTGACCGCCATGTTCACACCCGAGTCGGTGTATTCACAGCGTACGCTGAAAAAGGTTTGAGAAATGGCACCGCTACAATCATAATTCACAATTACAACAGTAAGGTTTTTTCTCTCTCTCTTTTGTGGCAAAGTCACATTTATTCATGTTCTTAATCATTTTCCATACACTTATTAAAATTCATAATTTTAATAATATACGTTGCAATTAAAGTTATATTCATAGTTTCAAACATTATACGTCTGGGGCGGATGCAGGGGGTGCAGAGGGTGCGATCGTACCCCCTAAATTGTATTAAGAAAAATAATTATTGTATTATATTGTTGATATGAATTATTGGTAAGATTTTTAAGGTACATGAGAGTGCAATTTCCGGGCACCCAGAGGTCCATATTCTCAAAATTTTCGCATGATCAGCCCCAAACATGTTGGGGCTGAGGTGGCGGACTCCAATGCACCCTTGGGCGCAGATCATGGGTGAAGGGATAAACGTCCTGGGGTGGCGCCAGGATTTTCCCGACGGTGGGGGGGGGGCTTTTCGTGAGTCAAGAAGATATGCCTGAAAATTGTTGACATAAATGCATAAATGACCCAGTTTTTAACGAAAGAGCGCTGTACAGCCAGAGTACATCTTATTTTATAGCAAAATACCCGTATCTCTGCCCACAAACATCTGAATTACCAAAAATCAGCTTGGAATATACTGTGATATTTGTAATCAATGCTTCCATTGTGTTGTTTGTTACAATAACAAGTATAATGGAAGACACTAAAACCAGATTGTAATAACTCAATGGCCGTCTGCTTGACAACCGTTTTATTCGCAACTCAACACTAAACAGCGCCACACGGCGGCTGTATGTGACAACAGGGAATAAGTTATGTACGTCATACAACATCTCACTTTCTTTATTTTCTTTTAATGTTTTTTTTTTTATTTATTTTGAACTATAGCATAATTACTTGCATGTTTATGTGATCAAGGTATTAATTAACAGAACTTCTCTATATGCCTGTTTGCATTACATGTATTTTCTTATGTGCCGATTTGTAGTTTCATATGAATTCTATGTGCCATCCTCTTTATAATGCTGATGATATCTATTATTAATTCATGTATGCTCTTTATTTATTTGTTTTATTTATTTATTTATTTATTTTTATTTATTTTTTTTTTATTTTTTATTTTTTAAACATTAACACGAACATAGGAGAAACTCTCTGCTAGAACTTTGTAACAAAGTCCTTGAATCGATTCGGCATAGTTATGGTTCTTCTGGGCCGAGTTGGTATGATTGGTGTTGAAACTTCTGTTTGTTTTCCAGTTAATGGTTGTTGTTGGTTTACTGTGCTCTTGTCACTTGTTCCATTTGGTGTTGCTGGTACTGGGATGTCCGTTGTGGACGTGATGTTTGATTTGTCGGGTGCAACTGTTGGCATTGTTTTAGCAATGTCTCTTGCTGGTGTTGTGCGTAGAAACTTTCTGTTGCGACGATAAACTTTGCCATTTGTAGTTTCTACTAAGTAAGAACGAGGTCCTACTTTTTTCGTGCAGGTTGCTGTCTGCCACTCTTGGTTGTTGTTTTCAGGCCGGAGTCTGACAGTTTCCCCAATGACAAGTTTGTTGCACTTTTGTCATACTGTAGTTTTGATATCTGTTTTCTTTTCTTAATGTGTTCTGAGACTACAGTAACTACTTGTGGTTGTAGAAGGATTTCTGTTACTGGCAAAAGTGTATTTGTTCTTCTAGACAACAGTCGTTTGCTGGGCTGTGTCCTGCATCGTTTGGTGTGTTTCTCCAGTCGAGAATTGCAAGGTTACATAGATCAGATCCTTCTTTAAAAGTTTTCTTGATCAGTTTCTTGGCAATCTTAACTGCTGCCTCTGCTTTCCCATTACTCTGACTGTGATAGGGAGAGCTGGTCACATGGTTGAACTCCCATGTCTTTGTGAATTCAGCAAATTCTCGGCTAACCCACTGTCTCCCATTGTCTGTGATCAGTGTTGATGGTATTCCTTGTAGAGCGAAGTGCGTTTTGCTGCATTCAATGATTGGTTTAGATGTTAGATCTTGTAATTCATCCAGAAACCACACATCACTGTAGTGATCTACTGTTACAAGGTAATCCTTTTTCTTATACGTAAGTATGTCTTGAGAGATTATTTCCCATGGTCTGGTAGGAATAGGGTATGACATCATTGGCTCTTTCTTCTGCTTGTCTTGGTAAGTTTGGCAGATCTAGCACTTGTCTACTATTTCTCTGATGTCTGCTGACATTCCTGGCCAGAATAAACTGTCTTTAGCTCTTCGAATTGATGCTTCAGCACCCAGAGGGCTTGAATGAGTCTTTTGCAACAGATTTTTTCTCATCTCGGTAGGTACCACGATTTTTTGTCCTTTGAATAAGACACCATCTTGAGCTGTTATTTCTTCTCGATAATTAAAGTGTTCTCGAATATTGATCGGAACTTCTGCTTTGGTCTCTGGCCAACCGTTCTTGATCATCTCCATCAGTGTTTGGCTTTGACTGTCCCTAGCTGTTGCTTGCTTCAGCAGGTACTGGGTTGTCTTACTAACATTGATGTAGTCAGCTGCATGGTAAGTATGCTCTGCTTAACCAATCCGCTATGTACATCTTACTGCCCTGCAAATACTGGATGTCCAATTTATATTTCTGCAACCTTAGCAGCATCCGTTGTAATCGCTTTGGTGCTTTGGATATAGGCTTCTTGTGTATAGCTACTAAAGGCTTATGATCCGTGTGTACCATGATCAATTCCCTGGCATAGATGTACTCATCAAATATTTCACAAGCAAACAGTATACTGAGTAACTCTTTTTCTACTTGAGCATAATTTCTTTCTGCTCCTGTTAATGCTCTGGATGCGAATGTTCCTGGATGTCCATTTTGTAGTAGAGTAGCACCTAACCCTGATTCTGAGGCATCAGATTGTATTGTTACTTCTTCTTTGATGTTGTAGTATTGCAGTACAGGTGCTGTAGTCAACATCTGCTTTATCTTGTTGAATGCCTCTATGTGATGCTCCATCCAGTCAAAAATGTGCCTCCTTGTCTGTGAGTCTTCTCAATGGTTCCGCTACATGGGATAGCCTAGGTAAGAACTTAGCAAGATAGGTTACACAGCCTATCAGCGTCTGTACTGCTTTCTTGTCGTCTGGTACAGGCATCTCATTGATGGCTTTGACCTTGAGTGGGTCTGCTTTCACTCCCTCTGAACTTAGTATATGTACAATATACTTGACTTCTGTTAGCCTAAGTTTCATTTTGCTCTTGTTCAGCTTCAGATTTACTTTCTTTGCTCTTTCAAGGAAACTGGTCAATTTGGTATCATGGTCTACAATCGCCTCCTCCATGGTTTCTCCACAGCCATATATTAAGAAGTCATCTGCCACAACTTGTACTCCTTTTAATCCTTCGATTAATTCATGCTGCCTTCTTTGGAATTCCTCTGGAGCTGTATTAATTCCAAACGGAAGTCTTAACCATTTGTACCTTCCAAACTCACTCAGTAACTCACTACTTGCTCCATCTAACTTCACCTGCCAAAAACCATCCTTGGCATCCAGTACGGAGAAAACCTTTGCATTTGTTAGCTCTGGAAAAATTCCTTCAACTGTGGGCATAGGGTATTGTGGACGTTTAAAGGCCATGTTCAAATCACGTGGATCTAAACAGATTCGTAACTTGCCTGGTTTTCTCACGACCACCATATTGCTGATCCAGTCTGTAGGGATAGTGACTTTTTCTGTCACCTTCCTGGCCTCTAATTCTTGCAGTTTCTGTTTTACATCTCCTTTCATTGCAACTGCAATTTTCCTGGCTGGATGCTTGGTTGGTGTGATATTTCTGTCAATTTCAATGTGATACTCTCCCGGTAGTTCTCCAAGACCTTCGAACACTTCAGGGTATTGTTTTAGTATTTTCTTTTCCAGTTATTGACTGCTATCTTTCTTTTGAATCTGATTAATATGCTTTGCTACTTGTATCAAACCCATTTCTATTGATGTAGAGCTTGATAACAGCGGTGCTTGTGTGGTGTCAATAATCTTAAAGGTTACTTCTGACTTCTGCTTATCATGTCGGCAGGTTATGGTAATCTCTCCTTTTACTGCAACTGCTTTATCATTATACATCTTCAGTGTTGTTGATGAAGGTCTCATATTCGGCCTGTCTGTACCTTCCAGTGTTTGCAGGTCTCGATATGACATCACGTTGCATGAAGCACCTGTGTCTATTTGACATTTTACCGCCTTGACCGCTTAACTGGTGTTTTGTAAGTGCAGTGATACCATTAGTTTGCCTTTATTATTATCACATATAGTTCCAACTGTTTCAACATTGAAGGCTGTGTCATCTGAATCAGTGTCTTCTACTCTGTTGCCAACTGCTTTTCTTTGTTTTGTTCTACACATCTCTTTGGAGTGATTCTGTAGACCACATTTTCCACACTTTTTTCCATAGGCTGGGCATTTTTCATTCTTAAATTCGTGAACTTTCCCGCAATATCGACATGTACCTGACCGTGTGCTGTTAATCTTTGTTGTAGTGGTTTTGCCATGTTTTTTCTTTGTTGTTGGTTTGTCTGACTTTTTTTGTACTCTTTTGACTCTTTGCAAAATTCACCACCTGTGTTTCATTACCAGCTACTTCCGATAGCTGCTGCGTCGTTGTTTCACTGACTTTAAGCAATTCAATTGCCCTTTCCAGGTTGCATTCTTTCTTGCAGAACAATCTGGCTCTAGCTGTTTTGTCCCATGCACCTAAAACTAAACGATCCCTTATCATTTCATCGTTGAGTGCTCCGAATTTACATGGTTCTGCCAACTTTTTCAGTCTATGTACATATTGACTGATGTTTTCTTTTGGTTGTTGTTCAGCACCATGAAATATAAATCTGTCGTACAAAACGTTTCGAGTGGGTGTGAAGTGAGCTTGCAGCTTGGATAAAAAATTACCAGGGCCTGAAAACTTTGTTTTCTTGTCAACTGTGTTGATTTGTGAGATTCTACGTCGTGGTAGGTTCTTCTTTGTAATTTCATCTAATCCATTTGATGTAATATCCCACTTCTGACACCATGTTGTTTGTTACAATAAAAGTATAATGGAAGACACTAAAACCAGATTGTAATAACTCAATGGCCGTCTGCTTGACAACCGTTTTATTCGCAACTCAACGATAAACAGCGCCACACGGCGGCTGGATGTGACAACAGGGAATAAGTTATGTACGTCATACAACACATCATGTCTGCAGTGACTCACTATTAATGAATTTAAGTTCCACTCATCCAATGAAACCTACTGGAACTGTATTCGCTGTCGTCTGCCTGACTTTTCAGATTCTTTTTTTGAAAAAAAAAAAACTCAAGTGAAAGCTCATCATCGTCATCATCACCATCGCTCAACCAGTTTGCCTCATCTAGCTTCAATTAACTCTACAGTACTAACTGCAGAAGCATTAAAAATAACTTCTTGACTTAGATATTCTTATTAATACTCATAATCCAGACATCTTAACCTTATGTGGAACATGACTAGATGATTCAGTTGATAACTGTGAGATACTTTCCGACCATTTTACAACTTTTCGTAAGGATAGATTGTCAAGAGGTGGAGGTGTGTTAATTTCAGTTAAAAATAGTTTAAGACCATCTTTAGTTTCTACATCCTCCATTGCTGAAATTATATGGGTATCTTTCACATGTGACAAAAGAAAGTTTGTTATTGGTTGTTGCTATAGGCCCCCCTTAGCTGATAATATCTGTTTCAGAAGAGATAGCTGCATCCCTAAATTATATAAGTAACAACCAATCTAATTTTGACTGTATTTTCTAAGCTGGTGATTTTAACCTCAGTTCCATCAATTGGAAAGAGAATGTTATTTGTACCAATAATAATACTACTCAAATTATACTTAATGGTTTTAATAGTCTAGGGCTTATTCAACTGGTACAGTCTCCTACCCATGTTTCCTGTTGTTAACTGTAATGGTGAATAGGGAAATATATTAGATCTGTTCTTATGTAACGATATCAGTTTTGTATATGACGGTTCCGTGAATCATCCTTTGGGAACTTTCGATCACCTGTCACTAAATATTACACTTAACTTACCATTGCCTTATTGTAAACATAATTACCAACAAAATAGATATGACTTTACAAAGGCTGATTTTGTTCGACTACGACATAATGTTATAAATGCTCCATGGAATGATATGCTAAAATGCTTCTGAGACAATGTATGGGAATGTTGGTCAAATATTTTCCAAACATGATGTATTGACGATGCTGTCCCCCGTATTAAGTACAAGGGTAGGCCAAGAAATCCATGGATAACCTCAAATATTGTTCATCTTTCACATAAGAAAAAATATCTTTATAGAAAAATTTGAAAAAAAGGTTCTTGTAAAGAAAGCATTCATTGGAAAAATTCACTAAAATTCGTAAGAAGCTTCGTCAACTTACCAGACATAGTTACAGGTTATACTTAGATAAGCTTGGAGATAATTTCAAATCCAATCCTAAGAGATTCTGATCATTTGTTCAGAATAAACGGAATGTCAGCCCTCCATCTGATTTTATGTATGAGGGTGTGTTATTACAGTCATCCACTAAAGTATTACAAGCTTTTAATACTTATTTTAAACAATGTTTTACTATTGATGAACGTGTATTGCCAATTTACTCTGATTATCCTGCTCATAACTCACCTATGGAAAACCTTTTCATACTTCCTGAGTCCATCCATAGTATTATTATTAAGCTTAAAAATATTAGCTCACCTGGTCTTGATGGCATATCTGCTAGAACCCTTAAACCCAGAGCAGATGTCATTTCTTATTCTCTTGCCGACTTATTTAACCTTACCCTTTCCGTTGGGTTCATCCCCACTGCTTGGAAAACCTCATGTGTGTCCCCCATATACAAAGGTACTGGTGAAAAAATGGACATAAAAATGTACCGCCCAATTGCACCAACATCTGTCATTTGTAAAATCCTGGAGCGCCTTATTTATAATCATGTGTATAATTTTCTTGAATCTAATTCCATTATCTCACCCTTTCAATTTGGTTTCCGTAAAGGCTACTCGTGTTTTTTGACAAAGTGAGCCACCACACTTTCCTAAGTTACATGCCAGGTTTCTCAAGGCAACTGTGGTCTTGGACCAAACACTTCCTAACTAACATCTCAATGTGTCCGTTTTCAAGGCAGCATTTCAAATTTTGTTACCGTGACATCTGGAGTACCCCAGGCTACTACTAAGACCTTTATACTTTTTTATATTTACTAATGACTTAATTTCGTCAATTTCTCCCGGTACGTCAATGTTCATATATGCAGACGACTCGCTTATCTACAGACCCATCCGAAGCGCTAATGACCATACCACTCTCCAGAATGACCTTAATAACATATTTCAATGAAGCCATTTTAATAGCATGACCCTTAACTGCTAGCAAATGTAAAACCATGTGTATCACTAGAAAAAAAAAATATCCATTTAAACTATACCATAAATTTTACCCCTCTGTCCTTAGTTACCACGCACAAATACCTTGGAGTTACCATTTCATCCGACCTTAAATGGAACGCACATATAAGTTGCATTACTTCAAAAGCACTGTGCACACTTAATTTAATTAAACGCACTTGTGGCCCACATCCCCTTTCTCTTGTTCCTTTTAAATTTTTAGTTAGGCCATTATTGGAATATGCGTGCACTGTCTGGAATCCTCACCTTAAATTAAATATTGAAAATATTGAAACCGTTCAAAGAAACTTCACTCGCTATTTCTTAAAAACTCCATGATTCCCCCACCAAACCGGATACATTCAATACACGGATCGCCTTACTCACCTTAACCTCTTATCTCTTACAGATAGAAGAAATTTCCTTTGCCTTATGTTCATTTACAAAATTATTCATGGCTGTGTTAACATTTCGGTTACCTCCTTCTTATTTTTTAATACGCGCAAACCACATCCCAATGCACTGCATTTTTAATTTTTTCACAATACCCCTTTGCTATGGAACAACATCAATTCAGCCTGCAGACAATCGCCATCTATCTCCACATTCCGAAAAAAATCTCTTAATGACATTTAGAAATCAATAATCAATCACTATATTATGATTATTATACTTAGTTCTGTGATCATTATTATGAATAATATTCTTATTATAATTTTACTTATTTCTGTGATCATTATTATTATTTTTATTATTATTATTATTATTATTGTTATTATTATTGTTATTATTGTTATTGTTGTTGCTGTTATTATTATTATATTATTATTATTCTATGCTTTGGTAGTTGACACTTGTACAGGGAATATCTCCCTTTGTTAACTACCATCTCATGTGAGGAAATAAAATTATGAAAAATATGAAATAATACTCGACTCGAGTGCGCGTGCCTTTATTATAGTTTGAGAACTGAGAAAAAGATAAGATCGGCTTTCGGCACATGAAGTAATATTTTCTATGGTACATCACAGCGATTAATTAGATCGATGATGATGAATTTTCCTATATAAGTCTAACCATTGTTTCCATTGCTTTGGTATACATTCCATAATAATGTTTAATTCCGTAAGCTAATTTATGTTATTATTAAGCTAACTTTTAATATATTTAGGACATACTCTTCCATTAACATCCAGTAAGTCATTTATATATATAAACCCACCATCTATCCAATTTTTAAAAAACAGTTACATTTTTTGATTAACTGTTTTGTTGCATGAACCAATTACCCCCAAATGATCTGTTGTTTCGCTTCCTTCGCATTTGAAAGCTCTTTTGCGTCTTTCAGCGTTATGCCAGGCATAGATTACTCCTTGATAAAAAAAAAAAAAAAAAAAAAAAAAAAAAGGAGGTAAAGAGCCAAGAGCTTTTATCTTCAATATTCATGTGCACAATTAAACAATTGGTTCCCATATTCCAATTTCCTTTGCTTAGCAAAATTCTATTCAGCCAGCTTGCTTTTAAAGAATCATACACACATTAAAAGTCTCCTAGATTTAGGCCTCCATATTTGGTTTTTCCAATAATAATTTTCCTTGATATTTTATCAGGCTTATCATTCCATAAAAACTTGAAGATAATTGAATCTATCTCTTTGAAAACGAAAGATGGTACTGGGATAGAAGTTGCGACGTACGTTAATTGAGACAGACCTAGAGTATTGATAACTCTTACTCTGCCTAACAAACTAATTAAGGTTTCTCCTTTTCCATGGCATAATTAATTTTTAAAATTTTCTTATTTTTTGGTCCATATTTTTTTCATGGCTTTTATGAAATGCAAAGGAACTCACGTACAGTACATTTATTTTTATTTCCAAAGCCGATGTAAAACCGATTGTTCGTGCCAAGACCGTCAGTGCAGGTGATATCAACGTTACGTTGGGCGTTAGAAGAGAGTCTAATATAAAATTACAATGGATGAAGGACGGAGATTTAATCCAAAAATGGAACGATATGGCGGAGATTTTATTCGACACGATTTCCGTAGCTGATGCTGGGATTTATGAATGTTATGATGAAAATGAAAGGAAAAACCATGCTTTTATGCAGCTGATTGTAAGAGGTAGGATGTATCATTGATTCATTTTAATAACTTCCACACGGCCATTATTTTACATTACAGAATTTTGATTTCGTAGTCAAAAGTCAAACTTCCTGAGCCCCGCTATGTTTGACTTAAGTACCGTAATGTCGTTCTCATACTTCGAAGATGTTTTCAATGTGTCTTAATTTGATAATTAGAAGTGAATCATTTTTTTAAATAAAATGTTGGTAGACCTTTGAATTCATGTTGACATTTAGGAGGTGAGAGGGTAACAATGGTAACCTTATAATTCGATATATCAAGAGACACCCTACCCACCTCAGCCCCACCATGGTCGGGGCTGAGGTGTGAACGATTTAAGATATTGCATCTGTAGACATCCGGAAATGATGCAGTCTCGTACTTTAATTAAAATAGCTATATATTTTTAATCCAATGAAAGTTTCAATAAATTTCACCGAAGTCGAAAAGTTAGAGTAGACTATCACCTCATCAAAATATTAGGATGTTTAGATGCAAGTTAACGTTCCAGTATTAGGCCTAGTTATATATTATTTTACATTGATAAACCTGCACAGTAAAATGTTTGGAGAAGTATGCTTAGCCCCACCCCAGTAATTTCACCCCTGGCAAGTTTAGCCTACTTCAGAATATTGGAAAAAGTATCTTCTTTTATCTTTGACATTCCATCAAACAATGATTTTCTGGTTTCATCTACTTAATAGCATTCATTTAGTATTAACATTGTATTTAACAGGATTGACTTGTGTTTCAGAGTGTCCACATAATAAATGGTCTCCGCCTAAATGCAACATGAGCTGCGAGGTGTGCTACAATGGAGGGGTATGTGATACATACATCGGAAACTGTATTTGCCCTTCGGGATTTGAAGGAACTAATTGCGAAATACGTGAGTAAATTAAGGAATACACTCTTAATTTGCTAGGAGTAATTTCAATATTAAACTCATTGAAAGTAACAGTGTACAGCATACTTAAATTTCATTATCTATTTGAAGGGTGATTTATGCAGGACTAGAAGGATTTACTTTTGACAAAATTGTGTTTATTTTGAAATTTATTAAGCATTGCCTATGTTTTGTATATAACATCCGAAATTTTATAAATATGGATGATCATGCTTTATAGTGTTCATTAATATGATTCAATACGTGAATTTTGTTAGTAGGCATTTTTAAGTATACGTTATCAATAAACCAGCAACATAATATTGTTTCCAAATCAAAAATGCATAAATTATACTGTTCTAATATTTATTGTATAGCCTATACTGCCACGATGGCATACCATCACAATATACCATCAATATCACAATAACCATAACCATCACATTAAATCAACATAATATAATTTGTTCATCACAATAACCTTAGACATACCTTCACTCACCCACATTATCACGTATCATCACAATAACCAACATTATCATCATAACCATCTCCATCATTATCACCTCATCACAATAACTAAAATTATAACCATAACAATTACTCACGTATTATCACGATAATTATAAACATAATTATCATCATAACATCACTATCGCGTATCATCATAATAACCATAAGCATCACCATGACCATCACTATCACGTATCATCACCAATCACCAAAAATATCACTATCATCATAACCATTACTCAAGTATTATCACAAAATATATAACATAATCATCACCATAACAACACTATCACGTATCATCACCAATAACCAAAAATATCACTATCATCATAACATCAATCATGTATTATCACAAAAATTATAAACATAATCATCACTATAACAACACTATCACGTATCATCACCAATAACCAAAAATATCACTATCATCATAACATTACTCATGTATTATCACAAAAATTATAAACATAATCATCGCCATAACAACACTATCACGTATCATCACCAATAACCATAAATATCACCATTAAAAATATTAATATCTTCATTATCATTATCATTTGATTTTTCACTATTTATTCAGTACTTCAAAACATAATGTACATAACAGAAAGCTAAAAAAATCTCATTTTTAAGTTCATGTTACGAAGAAAAAAAGATCATCAAAAGCAGGTTAGTAAAGTTTATATTTATTTAGTTTTTTTTCGACATGAAAATATTTAGCAACTTCTTAACGATTTGGTTTGCACTGTAGATGTTGTTTTTGGTTTACAGCTACTGGCAACATACTTGGAAGCGACGAGGAGTGCCACCCAACTGGTAATAATAACGGATGCAAAAGGAAACTGGTTTGCCCACCAATGCCACAAGGCTGTGCCTGTCACTCTGGCTGGAACGGAACTGACTGTCAAACGAGTAAGTTTATAACGGATTGAAATTTAAAAATTCTTCCTTCATTTTAAACCGAAAGTTCTCAATAATGTTTATGATAATTTTAGAGGTAACATAAATGTAAAATATCTGTTTTCGTAAATAACATAGTCCTTTAAATTATAAAAATATAATTAAAGATTGTTTAACTGTACTTTTTTCCCAATAATATAGAATAACATTTTACTCAACAATGGTTAAACTAATAAAATAACATTATTATTATTTCGTTCTAATAACTTTGTAAATATTGACGTGCACGTCATAGATAAATCTATTAACAATATTAAAAATAGGCCTAACGAAATGAAATAAGTTTGATAATAATAATGATAATAATAATAATAATATAGCCAGTAATAATAGTAATTCCAGTATAATGTCTTATTTAAAAATTTTCTACACATCGGCATATGGACTGACAGTCCACGAAACATCAGTAATTTGAACTGTAATTACTAATGTAACTCACAACAAAAATTAATTATAAATCAAATAAAACCACTGTATATAAAGATGTATTTTAAAAATGTATTTATAACGTATAATGCAATATAGTACCATTTCTTAAACTGTATTTATAATAAATAGCATTATTATTTTCAACTATGTTGTTATATTTAGAATGTAAAAATGGCAAGTATGGCGCTGACTGTTTACAAGATTGTCATTGTGACTTTAGCAAGTGTGATCATTCCAGAGGCTGTGAGGAGGGTGCAGAATGCCACTCTGGCTACAAGAGTCCACGTTGTTTAGGTAAAAACCAATTCATTATTACTATTAGGTGAATTGTAAAAGAAAATTTACTGCATGTGTTTGTGCATTGTAAGAAGTGTTTCCCTTTATGGGTTTTTGTGAAAAACTTTGTGTTTGAAATATACCAGGAAATTTACTCATTTTAAACTCATTTTAGTTTTGGCGACAAAAGTTTACCAAGTATAAAAAATTATATTTTGCTTTTTAACAAAATATTATATTTAGGCCCGCAAAATACAAAATAGTAAACCTCACTACAAAAACCTTAGATTTATATTAGAGAGATTCAAGAAAATATTTAATGCTTAAAGAAGGGCGTGATGGGTTTTAGGTGCTGTTTGTTTATTTTTTATTTTGGTTTTTGTTCTTTTTGTGTGTCAGTGTATGTGTCCGACTTTTGTTAGACTTTGTTGTTTGATTAAAATAAAGGAAAAGGAAGAATTGTGTAAGATTAGAGGCTTGGCGGTGTTTTGGCGTGGCGGTTGCTGTTCTGCTTCTATAAAAGATACACATTCACCAACCAATGGCGGCGTCATGGACGGGAAAGAGTAGATATTTCATAAAATACACATTCACCACCCAGATGTGTAGAAAACCTTCTTCTCCTCATTATCATAATTATTATCATCAACATCATCATCATTTTTTGTTTGTTTATTATTTATTGCCCTCATTATTATAACATCAACACAAAAACATAAATACACAAAAATGAGAGCAAGAGGATAACCCTATAAGCACTATGAGCTTGTTTCTATAGGTGTCCTCGACCAATAAAAATAGAAGCAAATAAAAAAACATTATGTTTTTATTAAATGTTTTTTAAGTAAATATTTAAATGTATTATGGTTTTCAATTTCCTTTAAACAATTTTGCAATTCATTCCATTTTTTAAATTCCATTATAGTAAAATGTCTTATCAACTTGATGATATCATCCTCATCATTATTATTATCATCACCATCATTATCATAATTATCCTCATTAGGCCTATTAGGAGTGATGTTTTGACCTAACGTTTTATCATAAACCTGACGTTTTATTATACTCAGTACGTTCCCAAAATATAAGTGATTCAGGTGGGAATCGAACCCAGCGGATCAAGTGTTAGTTTACTTGAACCTACCGTTTAGAGACTAGGCTTATGTTTATCTGCGCGCTATATACTCAATCAAATTATTATTATTATTATTATTATTATTATTATTATTATTATTATTATTATTATTATTATTATTATTATTATTATTATTATACTGTCCAAAAGTGGACCGCATTCAGGAATGATGATGAATAATTGAAACATATATCTAAGTATATCTAATAATATTTACCCAGGCTAGGCCACTTATGAGATAACCAGAGTATTGATTTAATTAAAGCAGTTTTTAGCGATTTATCGGGGCACTAATTGAAAAATGTTTATGTCAAATTATTATGGACCTATAATTCGTATTATAACTCAATGATAATTTATCAACTGCGTTGCATGAATGAATGAATAAATTAATTAATTAATTGATTAATTAATTGGTTGGTTGGTTGGTTGGTTGGTTGGTTGGTTGGTTGGTTGATTGGTTGTTTGGTTGGTTGGTTGGTTGGTTGATTGGTTGGTTGGTTGGTTGGTTGAATTAATTAATTAATTAATTAATTAATTAATTGCATTCCTTCATTCATTCATTCGTTATATAATTAATAAATTAATTAATTCATTCATTCATTCATTGTAGTGCTTTTATAGCAGCGCCTAATAGCATGGAAACCACTCTTGGAAACGTACCTTTATGCCAATGGACCTATAATTCGTATTATAGTTCCATAATAGTTTGTAAATGTGTACCATTCAATCACGAACACTGTTTGTGATGATGAATGGTTTACTGTCAGTTAATGTCTAAAAGTCTAACCTCTTCTTTCACAACAGTGCCTTGTTTATATGATTTACTGGACTTTTATTTCATACTAACGTAAATATTCTCTCTAAATGTGCGATGTTTTCTTGTAATAAGACTTATATAACATAAATCATAGGCTCTGCTGTAAAAACACTAAAATGAATGAATGCATTAATTAATTAATTAATCTAAATAACATAAATCATAATCCAACAATTTCCCACGTGCATTTTTCAGCAACAAATTCCAACAAAAAACAACTCATGGTAATGTTTACCTTGATGTCAAATTAGTTTTGGACCTATAATTCGTATTATAGCTCAATGATAGTTTGTAAATGTCAACCATTCCATCGCGATCCCTGTCGATGATGATGTTAAAGAATAGTTTATGTCAGTTAATATAAGTCTAACCTCTTATTTTGCAGCAGCGCCTTAGGTTAATATAACTTAGTGGAGTCTTATTCTAAACACCTAACGAACATTTATTCTCTTAATGTGCAAGTTTTTCTTGTGAAAAGATCGAAATAACATAAATCGTGGTCTAACAGTTTTCAACGTTTATATGTTTCAGCAACAAACACCAACGGACCAACGAGTGATAGAACGACCAGCATGGAAACCACTCATGGTAATGCCCCCATTATAGTAAAATGTCTTATCAACTTGATGATATCATCCTCATCATTATTATTGTCATCACCATCATCATCATAATTATCATCATTAGGCATATTAGGAGTGATGTTTTGACCTACCTGACGTTTTATCATACTCAGTACGTTCCCAAAATATAAGTGATTCAGGTGGGAATCGAACCCAGCGGATCAAGAGTTAGTTTACTTGAACCTACCGTTTAGAGACTAGGCTTATGTTTATCTGCGCGCTATATACTCAATCGTCTATTATTATTATTATTATTATTATTATTATTATTATTATTATTATTATTATTATTATTATTATTATTATTATTATTATACTGTTCAAAAGTGGACCGCATTCAGGAATGATGAAGATAGTGGGGCATGGCAATTTTTTTGCTATGGCTCAAGCAGATTTTGTAAGACAGAGTTTATGTTCTGGTCATTGGAGAAATGAAATAATTTGAATTAGGGGCTTGCAATCGGTTTCAAAATATCATAATGGTCGTTAACAATATGAATTTTTTATATAATAAAGTAAAATTTATATTTCTTACTTATTCATATAACATTTTACGTAGATCTATGTGACTTTTTTTTTAATTCTATTAATATTGGACAATGAATTACAGTAAAGTATACACAAAACTCAAACGCCAAAGATTATCAAAATGTGAACCGTATTATCCAATTCCCCTATACAGTAGGTGATTCAAATTCAGGGCCCGGTTGATTGCATGACAGGGGCCCAAGGGGACTATCGTCCCAGAAGAAAGACTCATAATTGGTGGTCATTTAGCAAAAGAAAAATAATTGAAACATATATCTAAGTATATCTAATAATATTTCCAATGATAATTGGTATTGGTATTGATCACGTTTATTGTATGTTTCAGATAAAGTATCCAGCGAAGAATCGAGTGATAGAACAACCTCTATGAAAACACCATATGGTAATGTACCTCGAGGTCAAAATAATACTAACTTATCGTTTTTAATGCATCTAGTTTATGATATACAACTTTAATACCTGCTTCATATACGCATGGAATATATATATTACCATGAGATAAGCAATAAGGTGATTTTTCCGGCCGTAGTCTAGACCCAGGCTAGGCCATTTATGAGATAACCAGAGTATTGATTTAATTAAAGCAGTTTTTAGCGATTTATCGGGGCACTAATTGAAAAATGTTTATGTCAAATTATTATGGACCTATAATTCGTATTATAACTCAATGATAATTTTATCAACTGCGTTGCATGAATGAATGAATAAATTAATTAATTGATTAATTAATTGGTTGGTTGGTTGGTTGATTGGTTGGTTGATTGGTTGTTTGGTTGGTTGGTTGAATTAATTAATTAATTAATTGCATTCTTTCATTCATTCATTCGTTATATAATTAATAAATTAATTAATTCATTCATTCATTCATTGTACTGCTTTTATAGCAGCGCCTAATAGCATGGAAACCACTCTTGGAAACGTACCTTTATGCCAATGGACCTATAATTCGTATTATAGTTCCATAATAGTTTGTAAATGTGTACCATTCAATCACGAACCCTGTTTGTGATGATGAATGGTTTACTGTCAGTTAATGTCTAAAAGTCTAACCTCTTCTTTCACAACAGTGCCTTGTTTATATGATTTACTGGACTTTTATTTCAAACACTAACGTAAATATTCCCTCTAAATGTGCGATGTTTTCTTGTAATAAGACTTATATAACATAAATCATAGGCTCTGCTGTAAAAACACTAAAATGAATGAATGCATTAATTAATTAATTAATCTAAATAACATAAATCATAATCCAACAATTTCCCACGTGCATTTTTCAGCAACAAATTCCAACGGACCGTCGAGTGATAGAACGACCAGTATGGAAACAACTCATGGTAATGTACCTTGATGTCAAATTATTATGAACCTATAATTCGTATTATAGCTCAATAATAATTTGTAAAATGAAACTATTCCATCGCCAACCCTGTCGATAATGATGTTAAAGAATGGTATATGTCAGTTAATATAAGTCTAACCTCTTCTTTTGCAGTAGCGCCATAGGTTAATATAACTTACTGGAGTTTTATTCTAAACACATAACGGACATCTCTCTTAATGTGCAAGTTTTTCTTGTGAGAAGATCGCAATAACATAAATCGTGGTCTAACAGTTTTCAACGTTTATATGTTTCAGCAACAAGCACCATCGGACCAACTAGTGATAGAACGACTAGCTTGGAAACCACTCATGGTAATGTACCTTGATGTCAAATTAGTTTTTTAATAGCTCAATGATAGTTTGTAAATGTCAACCATTCCATCGCGATCCCTATCGATGATGATGTTAAAGAATAGTTTATGTCAGTTAATATAAGTCTAACCTCTTATTTTGCAGCAGCGCCTTATGTTAATATAACTTAGTGGAGTCTTATTCTAAACACCTAACGAACATATATTATCTTAATGTGCAAGTTTTTCTTGTGAGAAGATCGAAATAACATAAATCGTGGTCTAACAGTTTTCACCGTTTATATGTTTCAGCAACAAACACAAACGGACCAACGAGTGATCGAACGACCAGCATGGTAACCACTCATGGTAATGTACCTTGATGTTAAATTATTATGAACCTATAAATGTAGAAGTTTTTCTTGCGATCAGATCGAGATAACAAATCGTATTCTAAGAGTTTTCCACGATTATATTTTAGCAACAAATTTCAACGGACCATCGAGTGATAGAATGACCAACATGGAAACCATTTATGGTAATGTACCTTTATGCCAAAATAACATGGGCTTATAATTCGTATTATAGTTCCAGATAGTGTAAATGTGTCATGAAGACGATGAATGTTTTATCTTAGTTAATATAAGTCTAACCTCTTCATTTCCAGCAGCGTCTTTAATTTACTGAAGTTTTATTTTAAACACTAACGTGTTAATAAAACTTACT
>NW_022688484.1:97530-106486 GCF_011630105.1 Anneissia japonica | reverse complement strand
GGGGCTGTCTGTTCCAGTACACTGGGGTATCCCCCTACTCGTCTCGAAGGATGTACTGGGTTCTTTATAGTGCACACGAGCCATTGTATACACTGGGCCTACGGTTTATAGTCCTTATCCGAGAAGACTTGTTCTTCCACCAGAACCATAGGCGAGCGTGCCGTTCGAACCAGCGCCGATATTATTTTGTTAAGATCAAAACAACATAAATCATAGTCTAGGAGTCTTCCACGTTTATATTTCAGCAACGAATTCCAAGGGACCATCGAGTGATAGAACAACGAGTAAGGAAACCACTCATGGTAATATACCTTTTTCCCAAACATGGGCGTATAATTCGTATTACTGGTTCTAGATAGTGTAGATGTGTGCCATTCAATCGCGAACCCTGTTGGTAATGATAATAAGGAATGGTTTAGGTCAGTTAATAAAAGTCTAACCTCTTCTTAACAGCAGCACCTTAGGTTTATAAAACTTGCTGGAGTTCTATTATCTTTTAATGTGCAAGTTTTTTTGTGATAAGATCAAAATAACATAAATAATACTCTAAACTTTCTGCACGTACATATTATTTTTAGTAACAAGTTCCAACGGACCATCGAGTTATGGAACGACTAGAATGGAAACCTCACACGGTAATGTACACTGATGTCAAATTATTAAAGATATATAATTCGTAATATAATTCCATAACAGTTTGTAAATGTGTACCATAGCAAACATTGTCGGTGACATTGTTGGTGACATTGTTGATGTAAAAGAATTGTTTTCTTCGCCTTAGGTTAATATAATTTACTGGAATTTTATTCTAAACACTAACTTTATTATTCTCTCCTAAAGCTTTTCGTATGATAAGGTCAAAATAACATAAATCATAGTCTATAAGTTTTCCATGTTTATATAATTTCAGCAACAAACACGAATGGAACAACGAGTGATCGAACGACCAGCATGGTAACCACTCATGGTAATGTACCTTGATGTTAAATTATTATGAACCTATAAATGTAGAAGTTTTTCTTGCGATCAGATAACAAATCGTATTCTAAGAGTTTTCCACGATTATATTTTAGCAACAAATTTCAACGGACCATCGAGTGATAGAATGACCAACATGGAAACCATTTATGGTAATGTACCTTTATGCCAAAATAACATGGGCTTATAATTCGTATTATAGTTCCAGATAGTGTAAATGTGTCATGAAGACGATGAATGTTTTATCTTAGTTAATATAAGTCTAACCTCTTCATTTCCAGCAGCGTCTTTAATTTACTGAAGTTTTATTTTAAACACTAACGTGTTAATAAAACTTACTTGAGCTTTATTCCAAACACTAACATAAATATTCTCTTGTGATAAGATCGAAATAACATAAATCATAAATCAAGATTTTTCCACGTTTATATTTTAGTAATAAATTCCAATGAACCATCGAGCGATAAATATGTATTGTAAGAATTGTCCACGTTTTTATTTCAGTAACAGACTCCAACGGAGCAACGAGTGATAGAACGACCAACATGGAAACTACTCATGGTAATATACCTTTATCTCAAATCAACATAATTCGTATTATAGCTCCATAATAGTTTGTAAATGTAGCATACAATCGGGAGCCCTGTTGGTGATGATTGTAATGATTATGATGATGATATTATGATTAGGATAAAGGATTTAAGTCAGTTAATATAAGTCTAACCTTTCCTTTTACAGCAGCGCCTTGGGTAATTTACTGAAGTTTCAATCTAAACACTAACGTAAATATTCTCTCTTAATGTGCAAGTTTTTTTTTTTTTTAAAGATCGAAATAACAAATCGATTCTAGGAGTTTTCCACGTTTATTTTCCAGTAACAAATTCCAACAGACAATCGAGTGATAGAACAACCAGCATGGAAACTATTCATGGTAATGTCATTTACTTGTCAAATTAATATGGACCTATATATCGTATTATAGCTTTATGATAGTTTGTAAATGTGTACCATTCAATCGTGAACACTGACACTGTTGGTGATGATGATGATGAAAAATGGCCTCTTAGTTAATCAAATGCATTGAAATTTTATTCTACTCACTAACATTTATGATAATATTCTCTCTTAAGGTGCAAGTTTTTCCTGTGAGAAGATCAACATAACATAAATAATATACTAAAAGTTTTCCACGTTCATATTTCAGTAACAAATTCCAACGGACCATCGACTGATAAAACAACCAGCATGGAAACCACTCATGGTAATGTACCTTGATGGCAAATTATGATAGAGATATAACTCGTATTTAAGCTCCATGATTGTTTGCAAATGTGTACTATTTAATCACGAACCCTGTTGTTGGTGATAATGATGAAGAATTGTTTTACATAAATCGTAGCCTAAGATTTTTCCACGTTTATATTTTAGTAACAAGTCCAACAGGCCATTGAGTGATAGAATGACCAGCATGGAAGCCACTCATGATAATGTAACTTGATGTCAAATTATTATGGATCTATAATTCGTAGTATAGCTTCATGATATCTTGTAAATGTATACCATTCAATCGCGAACCCTGTTGGTGATGATGATAACGAAGGGTGTAGATCAGTTAATATAAGGCTAACCCCTTCTTTACAGCATCTCCTTAGGTTAATATAACTTTCTGTGTTCTTATTCCAAACACTAACATAAATTATTTTTTAATGTGCAAGTTTTTCATTATTATAACACGTATTATAATTAAATGAAAACATGCCAATGTGTACCCTTCAAACACAAACCAATATTGGTGATAAGAATGATTTATGTCAGTAAGTATTGTCTAACTTCTTTTTTTACAGCTTCGTCTTACGTTAATTAACTGTTCTGGAATTTCATTCTAAATACTAGCTTTGTCATTTTTGGTAATGTCCAAGGTGTTATTGTGATAAGATCGAAATAATATAAATCATATCTAAGAGTTTTCCACGTTCATATTTCAGTAACAAATTCCAACGGACCATCGACTGATAAAACAACCAGCTTTGGAACCACTCATGGTAATGTACCTTAATGGCAATGATAGAGATATAACTCGTATTTTAGCTCCATAGTTGTTTCCAAATGCGTACCATTCAATCACGAACCCTATTGGTGATTATGATGAAGAAGGGTGTAGATTTAGTTAATATAAGTCTAACCTCTTCTTTTATAGCACTGCCTTAGGTTAATATAACTTTCTGTGTTTTTATTCCAAGCACTAACGTACATTTTCTCTCTTAATGAGCATGATAAATTATTATGGAATTATACGTATTATAGTTCCATGATAACGTGTCAATGTCAAACGCAAACCAAGAATGATGATGAAGAAAGTTTTTTCTTGTGATAAGGTCGAAATAACATAAATTTTCCACGTTATATTTCAGCGACAAATTCCAAGGGACGATCGAGTTATAGAACAACGAGCATGGAAACCACTCATGGTAATGTACCTTGGTGTTAAATCAAAAAATCAAAATTAATTCGTATCATAATTCCAGCCATTTAGTCGCAAACCCTGTTGGTAATGATAATAAGGAATCGTTTAGATCATTTAATATCAGTCTAACCCTTTCTTTTCCAGCAGCGCCTGACGTAATTTATTGAAGATTTATTCTGAACACTAACGTAAATATTTTCTCTTAATGTGGAAGATTTTCTTGCGATAAGTTTTCCACGTTTTTATTTCAGTAAGAGACTCCAACGAACCATCGAGTAATAGAACGACCAGCATAAGGTCGAAATAACATAAATTTTCCACGTTATATTTCAGCGACAAATTCCAAAGGACGATCGAGTTATAGAACAACGAGCATGGAAACCACTTATGCAAATGTACCTTTATGCCAGTTTAACATGGACGTATAATTCGTATTATTTTATTCTCATTACTAACGTAAATATTCTCTCTTAATGTGCAAGGTTTTCTTGCTATAAATCGAAAGACCATAAATCGTATTTGAAGAGTTTTCCACGTTTATATTTCAGTAACAGATTCCAACGGACCATCGATTGATAGAACGACCAGCATGGAAACCACTCATGGTAATGTACCTTTGTTACTAATTATTGACATATGATTCGTATTATAGCTCCATGATTGTTTGTAAATGTGTACCATTCATTCAAAAGGGCGCACCCTGTCGGTATGATGGTAATGCAAAAGAGTTTAGGTCAGTTATTATAAGTCTAACCTTTCCTTTATCGCAGAGCCTTAGGATAATATAAATATTCTCTTTTAATGCGCAAGTTTTTCTGTGATAAGATCGTAATAACATAAATCATATCTAAGAGTTTCCACATTTATATTTAGTAACCAATTCCAACGGACCATCAAGTGATGGAACGACTTTGTAAATATTGCAAACCTTGTTGGTGATAATGATGAAGAATGGTTTATTTCAGTTAATATAAGTCTAACCTTTTCTCTTACAGCATCGCCTTAGGTTAAAATAATTTACTGAATACTAACGTAAATGATCTCTCTTAATGTGGAAGTTTCTCTTGTGATAAAATCGAAATAACATAAATCGTAGTCTAAGATTTTTCTATGTTTGTATTTCAGTAACGAATTCCAGGGCACCATCGAGTGATAGAACGACCAATATGGAAATTACTCATGGTAATGTATCTCAATGTCTAACTATTATGGACCTATAGTTCGTATTATTGCTTCAAATTTGTATCATTCAATCGCCAACCCTGTTGGCGACGATGGTGAAGAAGGATTTAGGTCAGTTACTATAAGTCTAACCTTTTTTTTTACAGCAGAGCCTTTGAATAATATCGCTTACTGGAGTTTTATTCAAAAAAACTAACGTCATTCTTCATAATGTTCAAGTCTATATTATGATATGATAAAATAACATAAATCATATTCCAACGACCATCGAGCGATAAATATGTATTCTAAGAGTTGTCCACGTTTTTATTTCAGTAACAGACTCCAACGGAGCAACGAGTGATAGAACGACCAACATGGAAACCATTCATGGTAATGTACCTTTATTTCAAATCAACATAATTCGTACTATAGCTCCATAATAGTTTGTAAATGTAGCATACAATCGGGAACCCTGTTGGTGATGATTGTAATGATTATGATGATGATATTATGATGAGGATAAAGGATTTACGTCAGTTAATATAAGTCTAACCTTTCCTTTTACAGCCGCGCCTTGGGTATTTTACTGAAGTTTTAATCTAAACGCTAACGTAAATATTCTCTCTTAATGTGCAAGTTTTTCTTAAAAAAGATCGAAATAACAAATCGAGTCTAAGAGTTTTCCACGTTTATTTTCCAGTAACAAATTCCAACAGACAATCGAGCGATATAACAACCAGCATGCAAACTTTTTATGGTAATATCCTTTAATTGTCAAATTAATATGGACCTATATATCGTATTATAGCTCCATGATAGTTTGTAAATGTGTACCATTTAATCGTGAACACTGTTGGTGATGATGATGATGATGTAAAATGGCCTCTTATTTTACAGCATCGCCTTAGTTAATCAAATGTATTGAAATTTTATTCTACTCACTAACGTTTATTATAATATTCTCTCTTAAGGTGCAAGTTTTTCTTGTGAGAAGATCAACATAACATAATGAAATTCTAAGAGTTTTCCACGTTTATATTTCAGTAACAAATTCCATCGGACCATCGACTGATAAAACGACCAGCATTGAAACCACTCATGGTAATGTACTTTGATGTCAAATTAACATGGAACTGTAATTCGTATTAAAGCTCCAAAATTGTTTGTAAAAATTTCCGACCTCGTATTAACCCTCGTCAGTTTAGAAATAGGTGCAAAAGGGTATAATTCTCTGTGCAATATTTTTAGATAAAATATAAACAAACTTTTAAGACAATCCGTAATAAAAATTTAAAGAAACTTACAATAACCTCTTTATTCTCCATCTACTACTTGGAACAAATGAACTAATTTGTTGAATAAAAATAATTTTTTTTCCAAGCATTGTCATTTATGTTATTATTTCCTCTTAATGTTGAAATTTTTCTTGAGATGAGATCGGAATAACAATAATCGTAATCTAAAAGCTTTTCACGTTTAAATATTTCAGCTACAAACACCAACGGACCAACGAGTGATAGAACAACCAGCATGGAATCCACCCAAGGTAATGTATCTGAAATAGCATAAATCGAGTTTTCCTGGTTTAACGTTGCACTAACGTTCATAATAATATTCCTTTTTGAAAAGTTTTTATTGTGATAAGACCGAAATAATACAAATCACATTTTAAATTTAGTAATTTTATTTTAAGCACTGACGTTCACAATAATATTTCCAATTCCACATGTTCAAAATAATATAAATCATAGTCTAACAGTTTCCCACGTTTAAATTTCAGTAACAAATTCTAACAGAATATCGAGTGACAGAATGACAAAATTGGACACCTCTCATGGTAATGTATATTGGTAATGTATATTGGTAATGTATCTGTCAAATTGACATGGACCTATAATACGTATTATAGCTCCATGGTAGTTTGTAAATTTGTATCAGTCAATCGCGGACCCTCTCGGTGATAATGATGAAGAATGGTTTAGGTCAGTTAATTTATGTCTAACCTCTTCCTTTTTTTACATCACAGGTTTTTAAAAATATACTTGAATTTTTTAACGGGCAAAGTAGTTTTTGGAGATTTTTCAGATTGCAAAAACGAGAATAATTTCAAGAAGGACATCCCGAGTCATCCACGAATAATCACTGGACCACTGGCTTCCGACGTAGTCTTCAAGAAGGCTTCATTCTTGGAGGTGTAATTTTTCGCTTATTCTACCTCTAAACGCTCCGAGATTTCACTACCAAATGTGGTTTTCTTCTCAAAGCCGATGTTCGTGTGACTGTGAGTTTCCTACCCATCAGGCCCAATGTGGCCTGAGGCTGATAAGGCAAGCCTGCTCATGACTGACGCTGTGCGTCTTAAACTGCGGTGATGGACCTGTACTGTCATTCGACACTATTTCTTCCCCTCCTATTTTACTCCTACACTTTTTGACTCCTTTGGAAGTCGATCTTTACCAACCAGAACAAGAACCAGGCTATTCTTCCACGATGGAATACTTGAGAACATGTTGCATTCAATCTTGATAACCGACTTGACGAACGAAAAGAATATGTCGAAATATTCACATTTTAAAGATGTAATGACCTTTGTAATTTCACGATAACTTGCTATAAGAACATAGTTACTGTTAAGAATCTTGTTATTAGGGCCTATATAAATCGTTTTCGAGCAAAAATGTGCGTAATGAAAAGTTATAACTTGATTTGTAATTTAGGTGTCAGTGGCGGATCCAGGAATCCAAAATAGAGGGATCCAAGGGACGAATTTTACATATGAAGGCTTTATTCCACATCAGTTCCACCATGGTTGTGGCTGAGGCAAGAACAGTTTTGACTATGACACCTCTAGATTGTCTGAAATAGCACTCTTAAACTTCATTTTTTAACATCATTTTGAAATGTTGAGAGGGGCCCGGGCCCCTTGAATCCGCCACAGAGTGTTGTCCCGGTGTCTTCGGTCCCTACCATTTAGATATGTTGTCTCTTTTGCATTCACTAGCAACTTCTCTCCCGTGGTCCAAGTTCTTCCCCTGTAGATTTCCACCCCCACTTTCAAGCGAAATTGAGTATCTATTTCGCCTGTAAAATTTTAAACATGCATTGTCTGCCTAAACAACCTCAATCAAATAGACTTAAACTGGTATGAACGTCCAAAGTTTGAAACAAAATAATTTTCGCTGACTTACAGACATTTTATTGCAAAAAATCTTAAATTGATTACCAGCCAATTTAAGGACCGGATCTATGAAAAAGAATAGAATAAAGGTATAATTTAAATGCCCGTAAATGTATAATTGTTAGTTAATAATTGAAATATACAAGTTACACAATTCAAACATGGAATTGAATTTTCCAGATTTTTTAGCTCATGAAAGACAGTGCTAAATCAATTACGTAATATGTTTATATATTCATTTGCTGAACTTTATTTTCCAGGTATTGAATCCAGTATAACGATTGCACATGAATGGACTATATTCATTAAAAACTTTTTAAACTATTGAGAAAAAATGAACAATGGCATTAGCATCAATCTTTATTTCATGACATAATCATGCGGATATTAACTGTACATTATAAAAAATATTGGATTAGTTTTGGTTTTCATTGTTGTGAATACAGCAAGAATCAAGGAAATTATAAAAACAACGGTTTCTTCTGATGGCGAATCGGGTAGTCACCGGGAAAATTCCATAGTTTTTTTTAAATGTTCTTTAACGTCCACCTGGATCATAACATTGCACGGTTGAAACGTCTCATGCGAAAGACAATGCGCTAATGAAACTTACATTTCGGCCCTCCAGTAAAGACAAGGATTACAGAGGATAGATTTTAACCCGAGACAAAGGATACTTAAAGATTTCCACGTTTCACATAACTATTATATTTACTATTATGATCTATGCAATGTTATATTAACAAAAAATATGAATATCAAATGTATGAAAGGTATTTGTATTATATCAAGTCATGTTTTCTAAATTTTGATAAATTATTGGTTTTTTAATTTAAATTATAAAATAAAAGTTATGCTTACTTCATGACATTTTCATGATATTTTCATGATATTTTTACTTTTACTATTTAAGTTTAATAGGTATTTCATCTTGTACTATTATTATTATTATTATTATTATTATTATTATATTATTATCATCATCATCATTATTATTATTATTATTATTATTATTATTATTACCCCCTCGCCATTGTTATTATTGTTGTGTATTATATAGACTTATATCTACATTTATTATTATTATTATTATTATTATTATTATTATTATTATTATTATTATTATTTTCTTTTATTTTTTGCTTATTTATTTATCTTTTTCATTTCTATTA
>NW_022688484.1:75725-97354 GCF_011630105.1 Anneissia japonica | reverse complement strand
TGGGTGTGTGTATGTATGTAAAGGGAATAAAATGACAATGAAATATTATATGACATCGAAAAACATTAATTTAAGATATTATATTACGAGTTTTAGCAATGTGAACAATAGGAAATTATTAACAAAGTTACGGTTGCAACTTCTTGATTTGAAAATTGAAAAGTGTAGATGGCAGAATGTTCCCAGTCTATAGAATAATAAAATAATAAAATGTGTAACAATAATTATGTAAAAGATGAATATTATTTGTTTCCATGCACTCTTTACGCAAATCTAAGATAATATCCCACATCAGTTTTAATTTTTATACCCAACCATTTACAAGATTTATTTATTACTTTCGAATTCAAAATTAGTTAATAATTCGGGAAAATGTATGTACTTTGTGTTTGAAAAAAGAAATAATTTAAGGTTCTTTAAGCATCAATGAATATGTTAATTATTTTTAGTATTTAGGCCAAATGTTTATGTACGTTAAATAAATAAATTACTCGTCAGTGGAAAGTTTAAATAATATTCAAAAGCATGTATTGTCCACCCTGATTTTATGCTGGCGCCACCTCTGTTTATGAACATGCATATTTACACCAACTATAGCATTATTACTATCATTGAATTATAGCCAGCCTGAACATCACATCACATGTGTATACTAGAATTTTCGTGCGGTACAACGTACAGCACGAAGTATTTGTCTAATTGTTACACGCGGTGAAGCTATTTGAATGTTAGTGCACGTCAAATGCATACCTGTTATTGTCGTATGATAAGAAGAAATGTGGTCATTCTACGCTTGGACTGCGTTCAGTGTGTATGTTTAGTTTTATTTGATGTTATTAGAAGGAAAATGTTATTTTTATGTTAATAAATTATTGGGCCCAAGTTTTTTCCAGAGGGAATTTTTTCCCCCCGAATTATTATGAGAGGTTTTGATCTCTGGTTTTTTTAACCTGGGTTCCGACCGTTGATTGATGTGATTCAAATCAAATGTTACGTCATATTCTAAGTCATCGATGTTTTGATCAACTGTTAATGTTCATTTACGATCTTTTAACTCGCTCACTCCATAGAATAATAAATCCGAGCTATAACAAATCTGTCATTTGTCTTTTTGTTCAATGTGAAGGTTTGTGGAATAGTGTTAAAATTAGACTTAGTAAGATTCGCTAGAATTAATTGTACCATACTACTAAAATAATAACCTCGTGTATTATAATAAAATGATAGTTGTCAATAATTATAATAGGAAAGACAAATGGCAGTGACAACAATATTGATAATGATATTGATACCGATAACAATAGCGATAAAGATGTTTTACATTGAACGTCCATGCAGATCATCTCTTTTATTTCGGTAATAATAATATAGTAATGATAACAAAAATAATGGTTTGTCATAATAACAGTATTTGTAATAATTATAATAATACACACAATAAGTTTATGCTTATTTTTTAAGCGAATGCTCTAAGAGCTCGATTCTGACTGAAAAAGATGTGCTAATTTGCTACACAATACGATTAAGATAAATTGATGATAAATTTTTCCTTTTAACATTTTAATATTATTTAACTAGTTTCTCCTAGATGTTTGATAAAAAATGAATTACAATAATAATTAATAATTTATTTTAACAATAGTAACATAATAAAATCAATTTTAGTAGTTATAACAGTAATAATAAATATTTTTTAAATACTGTATGGAGGTTTGCATGCGAAGTAATAACGTGGTGGATTCATTGGCGCCAACCGGCCGCTCCCCCTCCCCCAAATCCCTCCTAATTTCTTTTAAAACTATAAAATAATTGAATAATAAAAAAAAAAGAAAAGCATATTAAAATTTAGGTCTGAGAATACCATTTTCGGCCATGTAGCGGTACAATAATCATAAATTTGGTGGGGCTGAGTTGATCTTGACTTTCCATCTGTGAAAGTCCCTCCGGGTCCCCTCTTTTTCAAATGTCTGGATCCGCCACTGAAATTATTGATTTTATGTGGTCTATTTATGCACAGTACTTATCTATTTAAACACTCAAGAATCGTTACATACACATTTTCATTTGCTAAAAAGTTACCAGCGACGATGGACTGACGAGGATGTTCCACATCTAAAAAGCTGTGGAAAGAAAACATTAACCTGCTGCTTTCTGTTTGAATAGTGATCGTATACAGCACGATTTTATAACATTTTCATCGTAAAGAAACGGCTATAATATTGAATCAACAATTTAATCGGTGCATGAATTCAAATAAATATTTACAATGGATTTTAGTGGTACATTGTTATCAAATTTTACGACCAATTTTTACATGCATATTATGATTTGTGAGAGACAGTGAGCGTGTGGGTGTGTGTGTGTAGGCCTAGTGACATGCAAAACAAAAATTAGCATTTAGCTTAATATATCGTTTTAGACTGATTAACATGCATTCACATGCTTGGTGATCGAACATTTTGAAACATTCGGATCACATTTGAATTCAGGAAAAGTTAGCGCACGATTAAAATATACTTTCATTGTAATAATATAGCAGTAATTTCCATGCATAATAATATGTCTAGAATTGGCAGAATAATATAGACACTGCAAAGATCGAGTATGCCCTTTTATATATCTTTGTAGGTCTATAATGTGTGTGATTACGCAGTATATAGGCCAAGCCTACTGACTTAGAATATATATATTGCGCACAAACTTCACACTCATGGCCGCCTATAAATAACATTATACGATGCATAAGGAAAGGATATCACATTTTATTCACCAACAAGGATTTCTCGCGGACTCACACTCTAGTATTGAAATACTTTATTTTTAGTTTTCATCGTAATTACTGTAAGTGACCTTACAAAATATACTGGTGACCCTACTTTGAGTCGCGATCCATAGTACGTCTGAATACCGAGGATCTAATTTTATTCGCGCGAATCGAAGGCGTTGGTTCGGTTCCTGAGCTCTGATTGGTTGCACACATTTTTCGCTTCGCAAAAAGTAGAAACTGTTCGAAATACCAATCTCGCTGAAGCGAAAACTTCGATTGAAATTTGAATGCACATGCGCATGAATGACGCATTCGATTTGCTCGAGTGAATTCGCCTAATGGAAAACCGTAATGCACTTGTTTGGAATGATGGTTGGGTAAAGTGCTCGCTTTCAAGTTTCGGGATTCTCGGTTCGAGTCTATAATTTTCTCCATGCAGATATAGCAACAGTTATTTTAATTTGTTAATGAATTAATGGATTTATTATTCTTGAATGACAATGCAATATTTATTATGAAAATACTGTTTAGACAATTTATAGGCAATATATTAAGTTCTATTTTATTGTGTTGTATTAAATTATCATGTCTATTTATAGGATCACAATTGATAATTACTTTCCGTATTATAATAAATGGAAAGTCATCAATAAAAAGTCAAAATGTATTTACTTATCATGTTTACGTAGTTACCAACCGTCTCGCATCGTGAGGGACGGTCCCACATTTTAAAGTGATTTTGGTTGAAACACGCATTTTGTAGAAACACATGCGTGATCATAAATTTGTCATGCAGTTAGCACAGGTCTATGCGTGGTAACGAATTGCCACGAATTCAGGGGAAAATGTATTTAAAATTAGAAGAAATTGATTTTATTAAAAATATAAAAACGGTCATGCAGTAACTTAAGTCATTAGACAGTATTTCATTGTATGGTGTTTATTTAAAAATAAATACAAGAAATATTTAAGTGAATACTTAATTCATTGACGCGTTACTAAAAATTTATCAGTATGCCTATGAGTCATTTTTTGTTTGTTCAAGTAATGGAATGTCTGTGTACATAGTTCAGGTGCTCAAATTAAACATAATGTACTTATTAAAAATACTTATGCCTACTTATTAAAAATATTTTTGTTTATGATGTACCGTACCCGGTATTGTCAAAAACACTCCCTGAAATCGTTTTAAAACAGCTTAAACATGCTCAGATTGTCGGAGCGCCAGGGTCCCTGGACCCCCACTGGGATTCGTCTCTCTACCCCGGAGGGGTTTCGTCTCTCCCACTACCAGCCAACTGGTGTAGTCACATATTTCAAGCTCTCAAGCTTATAAACTATGTTTATAATACGGCGATCCTGTTTTATAAAGGTGTGTCTTAACTATCTTAACTGCATGTGTATAATATAGCACTGATCAACACGAAGATCCGATATTAATTGAATCCAACCGGATGCGATCTCCAACAAACTATGGTATGGTAGGTCTATATGAACCAAATTGCGATTATGAATGTCGGCTGTAAATTAATATGTGCATCTAATGATAAGTAATAATATAATTTTCATCAAAATATTTGATTTAAAAAAATCGAAACTCGTAATTTTAATCGATCGATAAATAATATATTTGTTATAACAATGGATGAAACTAAATTGAAATCCATGTAATATATCATGTGGTATATTAAACATTTATATTGAATACAATTTTCTTTTTACCTCAATTTAAAAACAATTTTTACAAATTTAGGGAGAAGGGGGTGCTTTATTATTCCGCCACTGGATATAATAGGATATACAGTATGTCCTACAATCGATGACAGAGACACATTATGCTGTTATGTATCAACAAAGCCCTTTTGGATCAGGGTGCTGGATCGAGGACCATATGGGTAGGGGTCGCGGCCCTGCGGACTAAGAAGTTAAAAAGATAGAGTGTCCTCCTAGGTGAATAACTAATTATATTTAATACTATTACTACAATAGCTTCATGAATGTTTCTGACTTTAATTATATATTCACATATTTTTTTTAGGTGAAGATAAGGATCTCAAATTGAATATGGTAGGCTTCACTTCAACTCCTGCCGTTAAGGAGCAGAAGGAAACTATTATTCGTGGTTATTCTCTAGGTTCCGACAAATCAGAAAATATCACACTCAGCTTCAATCTACTTTGCAACAATAGCGATGTGCATAAATGTGTTCAACATAAGCGTCGTCCTAAGTTTCGTGAAGCTAAAATTAGTTCCAAAAGCGACGAGTGTACTGTTGACGCCCGAATCGGTGTATTCACTGCGTACGCTGAGAAAGGTGAGCGAAATGGCACCGCTACAATCATAGTTCACCATGCTGATTGTAAGTATTATTTCGTCAGTGTTTTTATCATTATAAATTTAATCAGTTTAAATTAACATCAATAAAATTAATCAACAAAAAATATATCATCAATGCCTTTTTTGTTTTCATCATATTATTTTTGTTATTTATTATTTGTTATTAACCCTATTGTACGGTATTTCACTACTGATATAATAATACAGTACTAATAATACAAATATTATTAATAATAATATTATTATGCTAATGATAATAATAATAATAATAACAAGAGCACTCAGTAGAGGGCATATTTCCGCCCACTACAAATCTCTATTTTTTTATAAAATAAATATCCCTAAATATGTTCCTAAATTACTTCAACCACCACCACTACACCCCAACTAACCTCGCTCCACTCCTCTTCAAAAACACACAGTAACTTGTCCAAACAATTTTTATTTCAAAGAGGGGCACTATTGTCACTTTCAGTCTGGGTTTTTGGGGACTCTCTTTTAGAGTGGGCATTTTTCGATTTTGTAATCCGAAATTATTTTTCCAAAACTTACTGTCGGCCTAGTTTTCACTACACATGTTACTTTCTGAATACAGAATCCAAATAACATACAGTATATATTGTTGAAACATTTTATTTTCAACTACTGACACTGAAAAAATGTGACAACCCACCTACTTTCCAACCACCACCTACTACTTAAACTACTAACCCGGCCAACCAGAAACGTATTTTATTGTATTAGTAGTTACCTGCCAATTCCCTACTTCTTCTGGTTTGGGACACTGGCACGTTTTACTTTAATAAGTGGACCCCCATGCCAAGTATTGGTGTTGAAATAGAAATGATTTTCAATTAGTCAAATTAATAATAAATATGGGGTATTGATTTTTAGCGTCACATGTTTAAATATAAAGATGCATTAAAAATATTCCCAATCAGTTCCCACAAAAATGAAGTTAGTACATACAAAACGCTGTACACATTTACTGTAATTCAATATTCATAAAGTATCTACCTAAGTTATACGGTAAACATATTCTGTAAATGGTCCTCATCAGGGGCAGCACCAGGAATTCCCTGAAGAGAGGTCCAAGCTCTCCAACAAGTGGGTCCACGCCCCCCCCCCCACCCTCAGGGGGCGTGTCTAGGACATCTTCTTTTAAGTGGTCCTCATATCCACAACCTGCTCCAGATCGTCACCACCATTTCTTCATTTGGTCATACCTAACACTCACTGTAACTTTCATTTAGATCTATGAAGCCGTTTTCAAGATATTTGAAACACACACACACACACCCATACCAACTTGAAACGTGACACACACGCACAACCCCCCCCCCCAACGCACACACAACCTTACAAGACCGAAAACATATATCTCCTGGAGGAGATAATAATATTAATAATAATAATAATAATAATAATTATATAAAACTCTAATAATTATATAGTACTACATGAGTTAGAGGCTAATAAGACCTAACATTGCAACTGGAAGAATAATTATAATACAATGATTTAGAAGCAGTGGCTAACCGTAGTGTAAATTGAAGAGCATGCAAGAGGTTAGGGTTATATAAGCAGAGCATTGAGGTCAGGTAGAAATACTCTGAAACTAAAGGGAAACAAATTTCAATTATGAAAGAAAAATTGATCGAACATTCCACTGTGAATCATATGAATACGTCTAGCAAATATTCTTTGCATTGAATATATTATAAAGGCATAGGCCTATAGTAGAAAAGCGAGTTAATATATAATAATTGCTGGAAATTGCATATTAATAAGTTCTATTTACAAGGAAATGGGTATTAATTTTAATTATGCAGTAGGCCTGATGCGTCAAGAGACATCATCAATTAATAATTTGTTAGAGTTTACTTATAATATTTTAGATTTCGTGTAGGCGTTGGAAAGAAATGTTACTTCAATTAGAGATATCATTAAGACGTAGGCTTCCATTTTGGTGTTCTACGTAGCTAAACTATTAGAAATCATCACATGGGTATATTAGGCTCATTATATTTTATCGTTCCTCTGTGGGGAGTGTTGCAATTAGAACATGATTTTTCCCCTTTCACAGAGTTTTTCTTGGTCAATGATTAGGCTTATATTATAATCCTATCCTGTGCGATTAATCGGGCTTCCACCTTAACCCTATTCACATTGTGGCGAACCGTAATATAAATTGAAGGGGAAGCAGGGTTTTTGGGTACCATCGTAGGGTACAAAGATGCGAATGCCCGGAAACTGAAAGAAAAGTTTATAAATGTAGGCCTCTGCAAATTTTATCGCATATTCCATAGTGATCATTTCTTTTTTTTAAATTCATCAGTCCACAATATATACTTTTTCATTAATGTTAGTTTATCCAAACACATGAGATTGACAATGCAGAACAATTGTTTCGGCTTGATAAAGCCTCTTAAATTCTTAAACCATACGTCATTGTGTCGGCAGTGAAACCATAGTGATAATACAACACAAGGCAAATGATACAATAGGTATATGATAATACGTAGCTTATGTATACGCCTGTATACCTGGCAAAGATCCCTTGGAATGGAATAGGCCTATATTTAAAACAATCTGTGTAGAGCATTAAGCCCACTCCTCTGCAGCTTTAGCCGTTTCCACTGTCAAGAAAATCCATGCTCCGCCACTGATATAATTCTTGGAATATATTTACCATATTTATTCGAAATAAAAGCCCCGCTTTGAAAAAAATGTCCCCTTGTAGGGCCTCACTTGCAATAAACGCCTCCCTCAAATAAACGCCCGTCGTTTACTTTTCCTCGAATAAACGCCCCCTCCCCCACTAAATAACTGAAAACTAATGGAATAAACGTCATTCTCAACACATTCTATGTTCTATTTCAGTAGACTTACATTATTTACTTACCTGGTTGGAATCAATGTCTTTCTGATCACGTGGTACACATTATCACTGTAATTATTGAACTTAAGGGGCGTTTATTTGGGTATACGTATCCATTTTACACAAAATGAAATTATACTAAGCGTCTCCCTCAAATAAACGCCCCCAACAAAAACCCTTTATCTACTGTATTTTCAATTTGCAGTTAAAATTTAAAACAGTTAAAACAAATCTATTTTAATCTTAATACGGCCAAAGTGCAGAAAAAAAACCTGTTATCGGCCACAAAACAATATATTAAAAATGAGACATTACAAACAAATTCATATGATCATTTCCAAAGCTCTTTTGTTATTCATAACAACAATAAAATTGCTATTTGTCTAAATTCGAACATTTCTCCATGGCGATAGGTTAACATAGATAAACGGACTCCAGTGCAATTTTAATAAGAAAAAAATGTAGACCAGAATGTCTAAAAAATGTCATATAGATTTAAAGTTTATAAAGTAGGCCTTAAAATCCATGGTATTCAAACCTTTTCATATGATCAGAAGGATAATCCAGCTTCCTCTTGGAAACAGATTCTATTTTGATGAAAAGGTTTTTGACTAAGAATAAACCAGTCACTGTCATTGAACAAGGTGTGCGATCGTGAATACAATATTTGGTATGGTACCGTATTTCGTGGCGTCAGTGAGGGGAGGGGAGGTACGTGGGACCCCCGTCGGGGAAACTGCCATGGCCTACCAAACAGGAAAAAAAACGCAATTCGTCGGGGAGGGAAAAACATTTTTTTTTTATATTAGTAGGCTCTAAAATTGATTAAGTAAGCATTTGAAAGTCTAAATTATCATATTTCTTGTTGCGCTGCCTTGACAACTCTCGACAGATTTTGAGCGACGCCCAACCACGCCCGCTTACACTCTCTTTGGGGACATTGACCCGCCCCCTCCGTCGAGGACATCGGAATCCTCGTCCAGCAAATCCCGGCGCCACCCCTGATTAGATCCAATAATGCAGGCGAACCCATATGTTTTTTTTAGTCACCGAAATGAAAATGCCGTAGTTTGTCATTAGTCCTTGACATATGTTCATTGAAATGCTACAGTAGTAGGCCTAGGGGCCTATACGTAAATAAAACCTCCATGATACAAATTTGTCCTTTGGCTTAGTGGTAAAACATAATGTGCAGGTACAAAATCAAAGTTACTGGAAATCTGATTTTATCTCTGCGACCTTTGACCTTAATTTTTATTTGTTTATTGAAAAAAAATGAAATTGCCAAATCTCTGTAATACTGTGGTCTATTGAAATGATTTACCTAAATTACCTAAAAATCATTTGGGCAAAAATATGAAATCGTCATATCTCTGCAACACTTCGTCTATACGAATTATTGTGGTGTCAAACTCTTCAAAAGATACTTCACTTTGGTGTAGATTGCAATAAAGTGAATTTGAATTTATACTTTTTTATATTTGCTCTAATATAACCTTTTCCATGTAAGCTAATGATTACTGAGAATTTCTTTAAAATCGTGTTTTTGGTTGAATTTTTCAAAATGCCATATATAATTATGTTATTAGGCCTTGACATAGGCCTAGTTATGTTTATTGAGATGTTACAATAGTGAATTAAAATATGCCCTTTGGCATAGTGGTTGCATATGATGTGAGTACAAAATTCACTGAAAATCTTATTTGACCTCTATGACCTTTGACCTCAATTTTTATTTATTTTTTTATTGAAAAAATGAAAATGCCATATTTCTCTAACGCTTTTTTATATTGAAATGATTTTGGTGTCAATTGATTTGCTCTAATACTAATTTTGCCATACAACATACGGTAATGCTTACTGAGAAATGTTTTTGGGCAAATTATATGAAAAGCCATATTTCTGCAAAGTACAGTTTGTTAGACTAGATATTTAGATAATGTATATTGAAACATTGCACTTAATATATTATTAGAAAAATGCAAAATTTACCCATCATTGTCTTCTTCCATAAATCATCATCCTTAATGATGGAGAATAATATGTGATGATAACATATGACAATGGATGGGGACCAAAATGATGGTGATGATAATTGAAAATTACTATGCTGAATGACAATAATGACGGATGATGATGGTGATGGATTATTACGATGATAATGGATTATGCCCATAATTAGCATGGTGATTTCAATGTTGATAAGATGACAATATTGAATGATGATATTCATCATCTTCTTCTTCCATAAATCACCATCAACAATTATCACCATCAACAATTACCATCCTTAATTATCAAAACAAACATCATTCCCCATCATTATAACCATCATCATCCTCCATCACTTTAAACCATCTTTCTGCAAATCATCATCATAATCATTGTTATCATCATCCTCCTCCATCATCTTAAATCATTCGCCTTCATAATCATCATCACAATTATCATCACAGTCATACATAGTCATCATCATTTCCATCCATCATCATCATTAGTGTCAATTTTTATGATCATCAACTTCCTACCGTAAATCATCCTCCATCGTCGACACTTTCATATACTCCATCACTAACATAGTTTTCGTGTAATTTTCTAGAGTCACCTTCATACCTTATCATCATCACCTTATCATCATCATATAATCATCATAGTTATTATCATCATCATCATCCATCATTATTATCCCTATTTATCATTCCACAACATCATAATCTTTTTCGTGTATCATCATCATTGTCACAATCATCCACTACCATCATCCATCAAATCCAATCTATCATCATTCAATGTTGTAACGTTCTATCAACATTAAAATCACCATCATCATTATCGTCATAATTCAGTTATCATCGTAATCCTCCATCACCATCATCTTTCCTAAAATAAAAGTAAATAATACAGTAGAGTATGCTACAGTACGATGATACTGAATTATGCCGATAATGATGATGGTGGTTTTAATGTTGATAGAACGTTACATTGAGTGATGATAGATTGGATTTGATGGATGAAGGTAGTGACAATTATGATGATACACGAAAATGATTATGATGTTGCGGAATGATAATAGGGATAATCTGTCGGTCGTTCAGTCTCCATTAAAGTTTAACATGGTGTTTACTTTCAATGCAATTAGAACCCGTCTTGTTTTAATGCTACCCTGTACATCATCTTGGATTTAGAACTACAGTATTCAATTATTATACAGTCAACAACAAAAAAATAAACTGACCTTAACACTCACGTGTAAAAATCTTGAATAATTTTATTTATATACTGTTTGAAGTATAGCTACCTTACCGGTTGTAATTGTGATTAAAACAAACTCGTATAGAGCGAGAGTTCAGTCAATTAATATTTTGATTGTTGTCATTTATGTTTATTGTCCTACATAGTAATTGTACTCGACTTCACATCGTTACTTAATCTAGGCTTCATTCATGGGGTACTATGAATAATCTTTTTTTCATTCAAAAGCGCTCTATGGAAATATATATATAAAAAAAAATGGAAATATATAAAAATTGAAAATTCAAAGAGCGCTTTTGAATGAAAAAAAGATTATTCATAGTACCCCATGAATGAAGCCTAGATTAAGTAACGATGTGAAGTCGAGTACATTTCCATTTTTTTATATATATTTCCATAAGCGCCACTTCAATTTATCACTCTGTTTTTATAAGCGCCCCATTTGAATAACCCTGTTTGAATAAGCGGCCCTCAAACATTCTTTTAAGCTTTTATTCGCACGAGTACTGTATTTTAATATTCAATGTCAAGACCTAAATATCTGATCTGACAAACTGTACTTTGCAGAAATATGACTTTTCATATATATTTAATTTGCCCAAAAACATTTCTCAGTAAGCATTAGCGTAGGTTGTATGGCAAAATTTGTAATAGATCAAGTTACAGAGATTTTTTTTTTTTAAATAAACATTGAGGTCAAAGTTTACAGAGGTCAAACCATTTTTCCAGTAACTTGGATTTGTACCCCCACAATGTGTTCTACCACGATGCCAAAGATCACTACTGTAACATCTCAATATACATGTCAATGCATAATAATTAACTGTAATTTTCAGAAATATGGAATTTTCTTTGCCCAAAAACAAGATTTTGAAAATATTCTCAGTAAGCTCTATTTTTCATGGAAAATGTTGTATTAAAGCAAATATAATGTGTGTATTATGAACAATTTGGCACAAAAATAATTTCAAAAGACCAAAGTATTAAAGATACATTGCAATTTCACATTTATTTTCAATAAAAAACATAGAAATTGAGGTCAAAGCTCACAGAGGTCAAATCATATTTCCAGTAACTTTGATTTTGTACCCCCCACAATGTGTTGTACCACTATGCCAAAGTACACTACTGTAACACCTTAATAAACATATGTCATGGCCTAATAATGAACTGTATTTTTCAGAAATATGGGTTTTACCTATATTTGCCCAAAAGCCTGATTTTAAAGAAATTCTCAGTATTAATTCCATGGAAAAAATCTGTATTAGAGCAAATATAATTGGATGTCTTCTGAAAAATTTGACATCAAAATAATTTCTATAGACCTAAGCGTTCAAAGATATGACCATAATGATAATTTTACCCAAAAACATGATTTTTATTAAAAAAAAAAAATTAAAAAAAAAAAGTCACGATAAGCATTGGTTTCATGCAAAATGTTGTATTAGGGCAAATATAAATGTATTTTCTCAGCGATTTGGCACGAAAATTACCTCAATAGACTAAAGCATTACAGAGATATGGCAATCTCATGTTTTTTCAATATAAATATTAAAATTGAGGTCAATGGTCACAGAGGTTACATCAGATTTCCCGTAACTTGGTGTTGGTATTCCACATCATTCCCCATCATTATAACCATCATCATCCTCCATCATTTTAAACCATCCTTCTGCAAATCATCATCATAATCATTGTTATCATCATCCTCCTCCATCATCTTAAATCATTCGCCTTCATAATCATCATCACAATCATCATCACAGTCATACATAGTCATCATCATTTCCATCCATCATCATCATTAGTGTCAATTTTTATGATCATCAACTTCCTACCGTAAATCATCCTCCATCGTCGACACTTTCATATACTCCATCACTAACATAGTTTTCGTGTAATTTTCTATAATCACCTTTATACCTTATCATCATCACCTTATCATCATCATATAATCATCATAGTTATTATCATCATCATCATCCATCATTATTATCCCTATTATCATTCCACAACATCATAATCTTTTTCGTGTATCATCATCATTGTCACAATCATCCACTACCATCATCCATCAAATCCAATCTATCATCAAAAATCTGTATTAGACTAAAGCATTACACAGATATGGCAATCTCATGTTTTTTCAATATAAATATTAAAATTGAGGTCAAAGGTCACAGAGGTTACATCAGATTTCCCGTAACTTGGTGTTGGTATTCCACATCAGGGCCTATCACCACGGAGAAGGGCGAATTTGTATCCACTTGTGTAACAAATCCATTTTTGTATGCTTGGTACTGGACTATCGGTGTTGTGGTAGGCCTACAACAAGGAGAGCACATCACTTGTATAATTTAGGCAAAATAATGTTCATTATTACAATTGTTTACATACTTCTTAAATTATTTTTGACAACAATATAACACCTCACCAGGATTGTATTTCATATATATGTGTGCCAATGTATGGAAACCCGGAAGGGTCCCGGTGGAGTTTTTCTTCTTGTTATGTTTCAAATAATATTTTTCATTGCATTATTTCTCTTTGCTTATTCTCACACATCCATGACAAAGACACCTAAATACCCCTCCTTCCCCCAACACACATCGACCCACACCTACACAAATATAGTTATACATGTTTTGATCGAAACCAATTTAATTGTAGAAGGCTTCTATCAAATGATAAGAAACAACCCATATACATTGATTTTTATTTTCGAAGCCTATGTAGAACCGATTGTTCGCACCAAGACTGTTAGTACAGGTGATAGTAACGTTACATTGGGCGTCAAAAACGTTAACGGAAATAATAATATATTACGATGGGCGAAGGACGGAATAGACTGTGATTGGAATGGTTTGACGGAGATTAAATTCGACACGATTACCGAGGCTCATGCTGGGATTTATGAATGCTTTCAAGATGACAAACGGGAAGAACGAAAACACGCTTTTATGCAGCTGATTGTAAGAGGTAGGTTTTATCGTTGATGTAGGCCTAATCCACATGGCCATTACTTTACAGTACGGTAATTTTTATTTCCTAGTCAAAAGTCAACTGTTCTTCCTCTCTTCGCAACTCACGACACTCGTCCTGTCTTCCCATTTATTCCCTGTCGCATGTCCTGTTTTTCTTGGCCCTTATGTTTGGGTCTCTATACATTCCATCTTTTTCGGAGCGGATCCAGAATTTTTTGTTGGGAGTGGGTTGGAAGAGAGGGTCGAGGTGCTTGTGTCAAACCTACCTCAACCCCAACATGGTAGGGTGAGGTACAAGGTTTTTGCGAATGACACAATTTAAGATTAATGGCACCTCTCTATACATCTGGAAGACCTACTTCTGTCCCTGCTCCGCAGTACATTCGTATTGGTAGCATACAAAAGCCTGGTTCTCACGAGAGCCCTAGTATCCGGATCGGGAGCTAACCGTTAGCAACTGCGTGAGAACGCCCGATCGGGAACTTGCTTAAAGATAGCAAGCACTATCGGTAAGCAAGTTGCAGGCGCTGTCTCTTATACACATCTAGATGTGTATAAGAGACAGCCCGTCCCTGGTGAGTTTATTGAGTATTCTTCTTTTATCTTTGGCATTCTACTAAAATATATTGTCTAACAATTGTAACATCTACTTAATAATATTCATTTATTATTAACATTGTATTTAGCAGGGTTGATTTGTGTTTCAGAATGTCCACATAACAAGTGGTCTCCGCCTAAATGCAACATGAGCTGCGAGGTGTGCTACAATGGAGGGGTATGTGATACATACATCGGAACCTGTATTTGCCCTTCGGGATTTATTGGAACTAATTGCACAATACGTGAGTAAAGGAATTAATACAACATACTTAAATTGTATTATCTATTTGAATAGTGATTTATACAGGACTTACAGAAAAAAAAAACAACAAACCTGTGTTTAGTAAACATCCGGAACTATATAAATATATTTGACATAATTCTTTATATTGTTTAGGCGGGACTGTTTTTTTATACCTTGTTTAGCGAACCCGCCGAACGTAAATTTTAATGATTTCGAATAAAATTAAAATATTAGCGCACCCGCACGTCACAAAAAATTGAAATTTCAGGAAAAAATTAAAGTTTTTTTCTTAATTTTTACTACGCTCTCAGCTGCCTTGAAATCTCTCAAGATAAAATGTGTATATTTCTTCCTAATTATATGCCCTATAAATTTAAGCATTTAACCATCCCATTTTACATTCACCAATACAATTTCATTTTTATTTTCTCCTCTGTCTGGATGTATTTTGGCAAAACTATTTGCTAAATAAGAAATTATTTTTATTTTTATTCCGCCCTTCTCCGATGATCTTTAAAAAATAAGCACGCGAAACAAGGAATAAAAAAAAGTCTCGCCTTAACGATGCAGTAATAACATAAAAAATGATTTAATGATTATGTGAATTATTTTGTTAGTAAGCATTTTTCAGTATACAGTACGCCATCAATAAACCAGCAATATACAGTAATATTGTCACCAATTATCAGATGCATAAATTATACCGTTCTAATATTCATTGTATAGCCTATCCACATGCCAAAATAATATACTATTCCAATATCACTATAACCATCACCATCACATTAAATGAACATTACTATCACTGATTCATCACATTAACCATAAACACTACCATAACCATCATCACTATCAAGTATCACCACCAATAAACATGAACATCACCATTACAACCATAAACAATATTGATATCTTCATTATCACTATCGTTGTTATCATTATCATGATTTTACAATTAAATCAAAAAATATATCAATATCATTAATATAGATATTGTCATTATAATGATTATAATCATCATCATTAATAATACATATTTGTTATTTTTAATATTATTATTATTATTATTATTATTAGCAATATTATTATCATGATTTTTGTAACAATTTTATGAAGGAAAAAAAAATCAAGTATTTTCTGCGGTTTCAGATTACCGTTTTTCTCCGGCATGAAAGTATTTAAAAAACTCTTTTTAAGTTTGGTTTGCACGGTAAATTTTGTATTTTGGTTTACAGCTACTGGTGGTAATATGTTTGGACGTGACGGTGGAACCCCGTGCAGGACGGGTAATAGTGAGGGATGCAAAGGGAAACTGATTTGTCCACCAATGCCGCAGGGTTGTGCCTGCCACGCTGGCTGGGAAGGACTTAAATGTGAAAGTAGTAAGCTTGCAACGGTTTGAAAATTTACAAATTCTTCCTTCAATTTAAACTGACAGTTCTCAATAATCGTTTATGGTAAATTTAGAGATAACATAACATATGTAAAATATATTTTTTCCTGAAGTTAAACAATTAACATAACCAACTAAAAAGATAACTTAAAAATTGTGTAACTGTATATTTTCAAATAATATAGAGTACAAACTTTCACAACAATTGTTAAATTAATATAATAACATTAATATTATTTCATTCTATAACTTGGTAAATATTCACGTGCACGTCATTAATATATCAATCTATTACCAATATAAATAATGTAATGGTCTGACAGTCTACAAAATGTCAGTTAGTTCGACTGTAATTACTGATGTCACTTACAACAAAAAATAATTATAAAGCAAAAAAGCCATCGTATATATATTTATAACGTTTATAATGCAGTTTTATTTCTTAAAATTTATTTATGATAATAACATAATAATAATAAATATAATATTATTATTAATAATAATAACAACAATAATAATAATAATAATAATAATAATAATAATAATAATAATAATAATAATAATAATAATAATAATAATAATAATAATAATAATAATAATAATAATAATGCAAAAAATAGCCTCAATTGTTTTATCGTTTCTATAAAGAATGTGAACTTGGCAAGTATGGCGCTGACTGTCTACAAGATTGTCATTGTGACAATGATAAGTGTGATCATTCCAGAGGCTGTAAGTTGAACGCAACATGCCACCCTGACTACAATGGCACACGTTGTTTAGGTAAAGAACATTTCAATATTACTATATTAGAAGAATTTTATAAGATTAGTAGTTTATCTTGAAATGTGCGACATAGGCCTGTAACGTAACAGACAGCGTTTGTAGTAATAGTAAATAATGTCAAAAGTTATGAATTTGAGTTACCAGCTTTCAACGATTGCTAACAGTTTCCCGTCATGTATAAACACATTCACCAACCAGTGGTGGCATCATGGTTGTTTCGACGGTAGAGAGTAGAAACTGCTTTCCAACAGTTGGGTCTGACAGAGACCAACGAGTTTTAGTATACGGTAAAAATGGCCCCTAAAAATGGCTAAAGAATGACTCCGGTAAAAATGGCCCGGTCAAAAAGGCCACAAATGACAGGTAGCTATAAATGGCGACTAATGATAAAATTTGATAATAAAACTAATTTGAAAAAATATTTATACTATATAATACTGCAAAGTAGCAAAACTTTAATCAATAAAACAACATAAATCATGCATTTTTAACAACTAAAATAATTTAGTTTATTAAAATATTTGCCATTTATATTACTTAAATTTAAATTTAAATTTAAAAAAGTAATAAAATAGTCCATAGATTGAAAAAAATAAGTAATAAATAACATTTTGTTAAATTGCAACTTTTACATTTAAAATTCAGTAATTTCAATCGTTTGTTTTTTAAAATAATATAGTAATCAATCAGTCATCTGTTATTATTTCAAATGAAATAATTTAATCAATTATAATTTGTGTTTTTTTAAACAAATTGTTTTTTAAAGACGCTAAATAGATAAATAATGTTAATCTAAAAGTACTGACGTTTGTATTAATATTCCCTATTTAATATTTAAGTTTTTCTTGTGATAAGATCGAAATAACAACAATCATAGCCTAAGAGCGTTTTTCACGTTTTTATTTCAATAACGAGTGATAGAACGAGCAGCATTGAAACCACTCATACCTGACGTCAAACTAGTTTTGGGACTATAATTAGTAAATAGCTCCATGATAATTATGTTTGTAAATGTACCATTCAATCGCGTTCAATGTTGGTAATTGTGATGAAAAACCATTTAGGTAAGTCTAACCTCTTCTTTTTTTAGCAGCGCCTTAAGTTAAATATAATTACTGGAGTCTTATTCCAAACACTTATTCTCTCTTAAAGTTTTTTCTTGTGATAAAAATCGTAATAACATAAATCTAGTCTAAAAGCTTTCCACGTTTATTTTAACTATCTTTCATAATAATATTTCTTCTTATAAAGTTTTTTATTGTGATAAAATCCAAATAATATAAATCATATTCTAAAATAAATAATTGTATTCTAAGCACTGATGTACATAATAATATTTTCCTAATGTGCAAGTTTTATTTGTAATAAGATCGAACTAAAATATATCATAAATGTTTTCCACATTTATATTTCAGTACCAAATCCCAACGGATTGTCGAGTGATAGAACTACAAGATTGGAAACATCTCATGGTAATGTATATTGGTAATGTATTTGTCAAATTAACATGGACCTATAATACTATTATAGCTCTATGGTAGTTTGAATTTGTGTGTCAGCCAATCGCGAACCCTTTCTCGGTGATAATGATGAAGAATGGTTTAGGTCAGTTAATTTAAGTCTAACCGCTTCTATTTTTTACAGCATCATAGGTTAGTATAATACACTTGAATTTTTTAACGGGCAAAGAAGTTTTTGGAGATTTTTCAGATTGCAAAAGACGAGAATAATTCCAAGACGGACATCCTGAATCATCCACGAATAATCATTGGACCACTGGCTTCCAACATAGTCTTCAAGAAGACAGGCTATTCTTGTACGATGGCATACTGGAGAACATGTTGAATGCATCCAATCTTGATAACGACTAGACGAACAGAAAGAATACGTCGGGAATAATCATATTCAAAGATGTAATAACCTTTCGAATAATTTCACAATTGCTTGCTATGAGAAAATAGTTAATGTTAAGATATTTGTTATTACGACCTAACAAAAATCATTATCGAGCAAAAATGGCTTTAAATAAGATGGCAATGGCATATCCAAGGACGTTTATAGATTAAGGGATTAGACGACCTCAGCCTCAATCTAAGAAAATTTATGATTTGAAACCACTACAAATAGCACTCACAAACATTTTAGCCATTTTTTTTTATTTAAAGGGGGCCCGGGCCGACTGCCCACCTTAATCCACCACTGGTCCCTACCCTTTGCATTTGTTTTCTTTTTTGTATTCACTAGCAACTTTTCTCCAACTCCCTTGGTGAGAGCTCTTCCCCTGTAGATTCCGACTCCCAATTTCAAAGCACTACAGCATTAAAATGTGAGCGTTCAACAATTAAACAGTTGATTACTAGAAAATTCATCTTCTATGCAAAAGAATAGAGGAAAGTTATAATTCAAATGTCCGTTTATTTACTGGAAATTCTTTTTCACATCAACATTTTAAATAGTATTCAACCAAATTCATTTACAGTATATTCATTTGCCTAACTTTATTTTTCAGGTATTATATCCAGTATATTGCGCATGAATGGACTATAAGTGCAGATGGCATATTTCACAACTCCCTAAAGTTCATATAGGCCTACATTAATAACGTTTGTAACTTTTGAGTAATTGAACAATGGCATTAGCATCAATCTCAATTTCCTCGCACAATCATGGATATAATATTAACTTTACATTATATAGATATTGGACTGGTTTTGATTTTATTGTTGTGAATAAACCAAGAAAAACCCACGAAATTATGATGACAGCGGGTTCTTCCGATGGTGAATCGGCAGTCACCGAGAGACAGTTCCTTGGTTTTTCCGAAGAGTGTGTACAGTACATCGTTTTTTAACGTGCACATGGGTTATAATAATGGACGGTTTAAACGTCTCAACCGAAATAAGGTGCACTAATGAAACTTGCGTTTCAGCCCTTCCGTACAAATAAGGATTACAGCGGATGATTTTTAACCGGACCAAGATTACCTAAAGATGGCAGTAAAACAGAATAATTTGCAAAAACAATGTTAAACAAAGCAAATTTTAGCTTAAATGCAGTGTACATGCTTATTTAAATATATATTCTATTAGTACATAAGTTTATTAGTTGATACTGCCATAATAAAATATAGAGAACAATAATTATATAATTGTTATTATAATTGTTACATTATTGTTATTATTATTATTATTATTATTATTATTATTATTACTATTATTATTATTATTATTTATTTATTTTTATTATTATTTATTTTTATTTTATAATCATTTTCTAATGAACTCATAATACATCTATTGATATTATGTACATCTGTATCATGTTTATAGCCGGTCATGAGTCTGAAAGTTATGCTATCTTCATGGCATTTTCATGTTATTTGACTAACGCGAATAGACGCAGAAAAAACCCGTGCTTCTTAATTTTTTTTTTTTTTTTTTTTTTTTGGAGGTGCTTCTTTTTGAGATGGACTTCTTTTCGAGTTGGTCTTCTTTTCGAGGCTACTTTTGCTACTTGCTACTTTTTTTTTTTTTTTTTTTACTGGATCACTGTATATCAGTCTGTCTCATGAAGTGTATACTGGCATTGAACCACCTAACCTACTATGTAAACCAAGCGTGTTTTTAATTTCTGTTTCTTTAAAACTTATTTACAGTTTATGTACTGTATTCTCTTTTGAAAAGAGACCCATGCTACCTTATAATGTGGCCATGGATTTCTTTTCGAAATGGTCTACTTTTCAAGGCTACTTTAGCAAACTAAAGAGGGGACTTCAATTCAAGATGGGCTTCTGCATCAAAAAAAAAACAATCAATCAATTAAGAGACCTGTTGTGATTTGCTTTTTAAGAAGAGACTTTTTCACAGTTTAAGTGTGATTTTCTCTCTTTAGTAGTAAGATAATGATTGTAGAGTTTTGATAACTTTAAGTGTATCATATTTGAGCAATGCTTAACCCCAAAATCATCGATAAAAATAATCTATTAATCATTATTTGTTGAATGATAATATTATTGACCACAAGAGATTTTTATATTTCTGGGAACCGTCAATGGTATATTTTTTGGAAGTGTTTACTATTGTATAACAGTTATACGATTAGATTGTATATTATACATTTTTATTGTAAATCATAATAATAATTGATGACCGATAACATATTCTGAATAATTATAATATTGTAAATTTAAATAATAATTTTAGATTTTTTATTTTTAAATTGTGTCAATTTGTTTTTTATTTTTATAAATTTTTTTAGTTATTTAAAATAATTAAAGTTGCTGTTTATCTTCATTTAAAGTTTAACCATTTCATTTTGATTTTTTTTTTCTTTCTTTTTTTTTTTACGATTTTTCATTGTTGGTATTTTGTGTGTGTTTTTTTTTTTTA
>NW_022688484.1:66361-75562 GCF_011630105.1 Anneissia japonica | reverse complement strand
GTATAAGAGACAGCTTTAGTAGTAAGATAATGATTGTAGAGTTTTGATAACTTTAAGTGTATCATATTTGAGCAATGCTTAACCCCAAAATCATCGATAAAAATAATCTATTAATCATTATTTGTTGAATGATAATATTATTGACCACAAGAGATTTTTATATTTCTGGGAACCGTCAATGGTATATTTTTTGGAAGTGTTTACTATTGTATAACAGTTATACGATTAGATTGTATATTATACATTTTTATTGTAAATCATAATAATAATTGATGACCGATAACATATTCTGAATAATTATAATATTGTAAATTTAAATAATAATTTTAGATTTTTTATTTTTAAATTGTGTCAATTTGTTTTTTATTTTTATAATTTTTTTTAGTTATTTAAAATAATTAAAGTTGCTGTTTATCTTCATTTAAAGTTTAACCATTTCATTTTGATTTTTTTTTCTTTCTTTTTTTTAACGATTTTTCATTGTTGGTATTTTGTGTGTGTTTTTTTTTTTTTTAATTCGATTTGTATTTGAATATTTTGTATTATCCAATCTGTTATACGATTACAATAAAGAATTAATAAATTATGAATAGAACTTTGTCCACCAAGTTTTTAAAACTTTGGTGCTGTTTAGCGTTTCTAAACCTTATAGTGTTTATGTAGATTAAATAACTGGTGTAACGTAAAGTTAAAACAAAGTTTACTTTGATCTCAACTTTACGAAATTAACGATTTTTTTTTATTTGTAAATTGTGTCAATTTGTTTTTATTTTTGTAAATTTTTTTAGTTATTTAAAATAATTTAAATTTGCTGTTTATCTTCATTTAAAGTTTAACCATTTCATTTTGATTTTTTTCTTCTTTCTTTTTTTTTTTTCTTTTTTTTTTTTTGGACGATTTTTCCTTTTTTGGTTGAAGTTCTGCTTGCAGATATTTTGTGTTTTTTGTTTCATTTGTATTTGAATATTTTGTATTATCCAATCTTTTGTATAATCCAATAGAAATTTGTCCAACAAGTTTTTAAAACTTTGGTGCTGTTTAGCGCTTGTAAACCTTATAGTTTTTATGTAGGTAAAATATTACTGGTGTAACGTAAAGTTAAAACAAAGTTTACTCCAAAGAGCTAGCTACATTATAAAATGGCTACAGAAGCTTATTAATAAGCTAGATTAATACTATGATAAGTGCAAATTAACAGTTTAGTATTACCATTAAGTCTAGAGTTGATGTTTTTACAAATAGTATTATAAGTGTAACGAATATTATTATTATTATTATTATTATTATTATTATTATTATTATCTTAGTTTATATTTATTTTTTACTTTCATTTATATTAGCTAATATATTTAGTATGTAATATAATATAATATAATATAATATAATATATATATATATATATAATTATTATTATTATTATTATTATTATTATTATTACTACTACTACTCTCAATTGTAATTTAAATTTTCCTTTTAAGGCACCACGTTTAAAAGCTAATGCTTCCAGTGGTGGCCTTTTTCCATAGCCTACAAATCATAAATATTGTTTATATGCTATGGAAATAAATCTTTATGGAATATTGTATGACATCGAAAAACAAAAAAGTGAGTTGTGAAATTAAAGTTATATTGTATGTTAAAGTTGTTTCTCTATATTTAAAAAGACATGACTTTAAGTTATTATATTACGAGTAAGCAATGTAAACCATAGGGAGTTACTAATAAAGTTATATTTAGGACTCATATTTGAATTGGAAAATGGGAGATGTAAGAAAGTTAACAGAAAAAGATTTTGTAAAAGTTGTACCAATAATTATGTAGAGGAAGAACATTAGTGTACTTTGCAATGCACTCGAAATACATACAGAAATTTAAGAACTAAATACATCCCTTGATATAATTTATTTATTATTTCGAATTTAAAATTAGTCAATAATTTAGGAAAATTTATATACTTTGTGCTTGAAAGAAGGAATAATTATTAAAGGACGAATTAATATGTTTATTTATTTTGTATTTAGGCCAAAGAACTTTGTACCTTAAATAAATTCCCCGTCTAGGGGAAAGAAAGAAGTTTTCAGTAATTTGCAAAAATATTATGTTAATGTTTATGTTTATTTATTTATATCTTAATAAACTTTCGGAATATCAATGCATAAAGTAAAAAGTATATTATAAGGAAATAAATCCTTGATTTTTAACAGTAATTAAATGGTGTTATTAAATTAAAATATATTTCTTGGTACAATAAACAAATGAATCATAAGCCGTTTTGCAGTAATGCTATAATTATCCATACATTCTGAACGTGAACGTTAAAGAGGACATACGAGTGTAAATAAAAGTCGCCTCAACCGGGATTCAAACGCGTGGCCATCTGCTGTTTATTATACACATTTAGACCATTAGGGTTTGGCAATCAAAATAACGTTATTACGAAAAGCAAATTAACATTTTGGTCCGACGGCTGTCCGACGAGGGTTGGTGTGCCGATTGACCCCACGATTACTGTTTATGACCAGTTATCTTTTACACCAACTATAGCATTATTACTATCATTGAATTAACGCAAGCCTATGCATATCACATCACGTATGCATACTTAGTAAGATACTAGATTTAATGTGATACCATACTACTATAATAATAACCATCGTATAATAAAATAAAATGATAATTATCAATCATTATAATAAAGAAAGATAATAAGAATGGCAGTGACAACAACATTGATCATATTTATCAGATAGGCCTAGTAATAATGATAAATACGATTGATTATCATCACTAGGCACGCAGTTTTTTGAGAAGCAAAATTTGGAAGTAAAGCACAGTTTTTAGACTGATCACTGATTATTGAAGACGTTGTTTTTTTTGTCCCATAGCTCGCCAGATGTCAGACAAAGACATGTTTTATAAAGGTGTATCATATTGGTCTCTGTGTTACATGTAGTCTTATAGCGCTGCACAAAGATGACGATATAAATAGCACCCAATCGGATTCGATTTTCAAAGAGCTATTTTTTTTTATTATTTCATGATTAAAATCTAATTTAGGTTATAGGTATCGGCTGTAAAATGTTTGCGTTGTGGTGCATCTAAAGATAAGCTATGATAATTTTAATCAAATTTGAAATTTGATATTTGATAATTAACTTCGATCCTCGTAATGGTAATTAATAGCGATTTAAATAATTTATTTTTCATCGCAAAAGTGGATCAAACTAAACTGGAATCAAGGCAACCATGGCATTAATGATATACTCAATTTGTTTACATACATTATTCTAATTAGACTGCGTATGTTTACATTGGCTGACTATATAATGAAGGGAAAAGACACTAAAAAGGGCCTTTTTTGAGACGCAAACGTTGGAAGTAAAGCACAGTTTCCTAGACAGATCACTGCGTATTGAAGACGTTGTTGTTTTGTCCCATAGCTCGACAGGTGTGAGCCAAAGACATGTTTAATAAAGGTGTATCCTATTGATCTCTGTTACATGTAGTCTTATATAACGCTGGTCAGCACAAAGATGACGATATAAGGCTAATAGCCCCCAATCGGATTCGATTTACACAGAGCTATGATTTATTATGTCATGATTAAAACCAAATTGCGGTTATATGTGTCGGCTGTAAAATGTTTGCGTTGTGGTGCATCTAAAGATAAGCAATGATAATTTTAATCATATTTGAAATTTGATATTTGATAATTAATTTCGATACTCGTAATGTTAATTGATATCGATTTAATCATTTATTTTTCATCATAAAAGTGGATCAAACTAATCTGGAAACAAGGCAACCGTGATATTAATAATATACTCAATTTTTTTACACACATTACTCTAATTAGACTGCGTGTGTTTACATTGGCTGACTATATAATGAAGGGAAAAGACACTAGACAGGTCTTTCTTTGAGACGTAAACTTTGGAAGTAAAGCACAGTTTTTCGACAGATCACTGATTATTGAAGACGTTGTTGTTTTTTTGTCATAGTTCGGCAGATGTGAGCCAGAGAAATGTTTTTCTTAAAGGTAGTTACACTTTTATATTATTTTGTACATTTGGCGTCAATCGGTAAATTCGATGTGTAGATGACATCAGTGGAATATCTAGGAGGCTTGAAATGGGGACGGATGGGGGGACGCGAAGGTGAAGTGGCGGGCTAGATGATTAAGTGAGGGGCGCTAGCTCGCAAAAATAATGTGACATGGGGTGATTTTTATCTACTTGATTTTCTTGCTGTAAACATTTCCAATAGAGGGTAAGGAAACTGGAAGACGTGCCTTCCCCTAGATACGCCACTGGATGGCGTCCCTCATTCCCACACTTTTATCAAAGTAAGTAAAGACTATATCCATGTCTAAGAAAGTTTGAAGTAACGATGGCGATATTTAATATGTCATGTTTATACAGTGCACCCTCCAATGTGATATCCCTTTAATTCCGAGAAGCCTCTAATTGGAGACCATTTATCAAATAACAAAATAGGTCTTCAACACATAGGCCTAGCTAACCGTCTATAAGGTGTAGACTGACGTCTTGGGATTCGAATCCCAAGACCGTCCCGAATTTTCTCAAACTGGCGAGCGAACTGTACCTCCATGCTATAGAGTTGAACAAGTCATACTGCTTCACTCTGGCCGTATAGATTATCCTACCAAATTCATAAAATTAATTTTGAAGAACTATTTAAAAACCAAGTTAGACTCAGTGGCCAATCAAGGAATTCGAAATAGAGGGAGACCAGGGACGAAATTGTATAAATGGAGCGTCCATAAAAAAAAAGGTGTGATCATGGCAACTCTAGATGGCCGGAAGTGACACTATCAGATTTAAATTTGAATATAATTTTTTTTCTTCATCTTTTTTTTAATAATTTTGAAACAAAAATTATTGGTGTGGGTGGGGTGGTGGGGAAGTAGGCTGGGCCATCAAATCCGCCATTGCAACACTTGCTTATAGCCAATTATATTATGGCGCTCTAAAAGAACATGAAATGCAATGCATTAAGCATTATGAAGCGGCACAGACCGACTTATTTAGTGTACATCACATAGACAACCATTAAATATTTCTCAAATATATTATTTTAACAGGAAGTGTGGTTTCTGCTATTATTCCTTGTTGGATATTCTACAGGTAAGAATAAAAAGTGAAACGTATTGTTATTACATTTTTCATGGTTTACATTGAAATAACGTGAAGAATAGAGAAGTAACCAGGGTCTTAGTTGTATAAACACCCTTTGGGTGTATACAAAACGAAGACCGAAAACTCCAAAAAAAAAACGATTTTCTTTTCAATTACCTTATGAAAGTATTTCGAAAACATCATAAAGACAATGCCAGGTACCATTTTCTTCATTTAAGAAAAATACTTTTATCTCCTGTCCTCAATGCTATCATTCTTAAATCACTCTCTACCTTATTTTCATAATACAAAAATATCTTGTACTATCAACTTGCCTCTGTAGAGAAATTTTGTCCTGAAATCTAATGAATGCTATAAAGTTTATAACCAAAATATTTATGTAGAAATACATTAATTTATAACTCCATGAATTGTTCTGACTTATTTGCATTATGCTTTAGGTGATGATAGTGAGCTCAATTTGAATGTGATAGGTTTCACTTCAACTCCTGCTGTTAAGGGGTATAAAATAGACGAAACTGTTATTCAAGGTTTCAGTTCCGACAATTCAAGTAAAATCACACTCAGCATTAATCGGTTAGCCAATCGGGAGGAGTTTTCAGGAGAACAACTTTGCAACAGTAGTGATAATATAGTGAATAGTGGTGTTCATCAATATGTCGATTGTTCTTGTCGTGGCCCTAAGTCCTGTACAGCTGAAATTAGTTGCGAACCTGCAGGTGACTGCTCTGTTGACGCCCGAGTCGGTGTATTCACAGCGTACGCTGAAAAAGGTTCGCGAAATGGCACCGCTACAATCATAGTTCACGATTACAGGAGTAAGGATTTTTTCTCTCTCTCTTTTGTGGTCACATTTATTCATGTTCTTATCATTTTCCATACATTTATTAAAATTCATAACTTTAATAATATACGTTGTAATTAAAGTTATATTCATAGTTTCAAACATTATACGTCTGGGGCGGATGCAGGGGGTGCAGAGGGTGCGTCGCACCCCCTTAATTGTATTAAGAAAAATAATTGTTGTATTATATTGTTGATATGAATTATTGGTAAGATTTTTACGGTACATGAGAGTGCAATTTCCGGGCACCCAGAGATCCATATTCTCAAAATTTTCGCATCAGCCCCGGTTGTTGGGGCTGAGGTGGCGGACTCCCACGCACCCTTGGGCGCAGATCATGGGGGAAGGGATAAACGTCCTGGGGTGGCGCCAGGATTTTCCCGACGGGGATGGGGTCCTGAAAATTGTAAACATAAATGCATAAATGACCTAGTTTTTAACGAAAGAGCGCTGTACAGCCAGAGTACATCTTATTTTATAGCAAAATACCTGTATCTCTGCCCACAAACATCTGAATTACCACAAATCAGCTTGGAATATATTGTGATATTTGTAATCAATGTTTCCATCGTGTCTGCAGTGGACTTAATGAATTTAAGTCCCACTCATCCAATGAAACCTACCCCTTTGAAAACGAAAGATGGTGCTGGGATAGAAGTTGCGAAGTACGTTAATTGAGATAGACCTAGAGTATTGATAACTGTTATTCTGAATAACAAACTAATTAAGGTTTCTCCTTTTCCATGACATAATTAATTTTTTTAATTTTCTTATTTTTTAGTCCATATTTTTTTCATGGCTTTTATCAAATGCAAAGGAACCCACGTACATTGATTTTTATTTCCAAAGCCGATGTAAAACCGATTGTTCGTGCGAAGACCGTCAGTGCAGGTGATAGCAACGTTACGTTGGGCGTTAGAGAAGGGTCTAATAGAAATTTACGATGGAAGAAGGACGCAGTTCTAAACACAACACGGAACGATATGACGGAGATTTTATTCGACACGATTTCCTTAGCTGATGCTGGGATTTATGAATGTTATGATGAAGAGAATTCGGAAGAACACCACGCTTTTATGCAGCTGATTGTAAGAGGTAGGTTGTATCATTGATTCATTTTAATCACTTCCACACGGACATTACATTACATTATAGAATTTTGATTTCATAGTCAAAAGTCAAACTTCCTGAGCCCCGCTATGTTTGACTTAAGTACCGTAATGTCATTCTCATACATTAAAGATGTTTTTCAATGTGTCTTAATTTGATAATTAAAAGTTCCTCTTTTTTTAATAAAATCGGAGACATGATGTTGGTAGACCTTCGAATTCATGTTGACATTTAGGAGGTGAGGAGAGGGTAACAATGGTAACCTTATAATCAGAAGGATATATTTAAGAGAAACATACCCACCTCAGCCCCACCATGGTCGGGGCTGAGGTGTGAACAATTTAGGATATTACATCTGTAGACACCCGGAAATGATGCAGTCTCATACTTTAATTAAAATAACTATATATTTTTAATCCAATGAAAGTCAATAAATTTCACCGAAGTCGAAAAGTTAAAGTAGACTAACCTCTCATCAAAATTTTAGGGTGTTTAGATGTAAGAATTTGTCACATCAAGAAGCCTTTATGACCCGTTCAGGCTTAGAAAATGAGCATAAGAATACTATCATTCCTGAAATCGAATAAAACATTTTGAGTATAAATTCTGGTTTAAATGTTAAGGAATGTCCTCATAACGACGTGGATATGGGTGACTGGCCTAACCAATATTTTCATAGGGCCTGACTAAAAGTTTATTTAATGATAATAACAAGTATTTATATAGCGCCAATTCAACAATTTATCAGAGGCGCTAGGTGAGTAATTAAAGCAAGTTAACGTTCTAGAATTAGCCCTAGTTATATATTATTTTACATTGATAAACCTGCACGGTAAAATGTTTGGGGAAGTATGCTTAGCCCCACCCCAGTAATTTCACCCCTAGCGAGTTTATCCTATAGCAAATATTGGAAAAAGTATCTTCTTTTATCTTTGACATTCCACCAAACAATGATTTTCTGGTTTTATCTACTTAATAGCATTCATTTAGTATTAACATGTATTTAGCAGGATTGACTTGTGTTTCAGAGTGTCCACATAATAAATGGTTTCCGCCTAATTGCAACATGAGCTGCGAGGTGTGCTACAATGGAGGAGTATGTGATACATACATCGGAAACTGTATTTGCCCTTCGGGATTTAAAGGAACTAATTGCACAATACGTGAGTTTAAATTATTGAATACACTCTTATTTTCAAGGAGTAATTTTAACATTAAATTAACTTCTTGAAAATAACAGTGTACAACATTCTTCAATTTTATTATATATTTGAAGGGTGATTTATGCAGGACTTGAAGGATCTACTTTTAACGAAATTGTGTTTATTTTGAATTTATTAGGCTTTGCCTATGGTTTGTATATAACATCTTGAATTTTATAAATATAAATGATCATGCTTTATACTGTTTATTACGGAAGCTTAAAGTGACCTTCCGCGTTTCCGAGTTTCCAAGATAATTATCATGGAAACATGGAATAAATACTTAGTAAGACGTCTTTCCGAGATAAATTATCTTGGAAAGACGGATTTCCGAGATAATTTTTCTTGGAAAGAGTGAATTCCAAGATAATTTATTTCGGAAAGACGGAATTCCAAGATAATGTATCTTTGAAAGACGGAATTCCAAGATAACGTATCTTGGAAAGACGTCTTTCCAAGATATGTTATCTTGGAAAGACGGAATTCCAAGATAACATCGAGGAGACGAAATTGAAAATTCAAAGATAGTCTTAAAGCTGTAGTAATTATAAGGAAAGTTGAGCTACCTGTAACTTACCAATGGATAGGCCTATATTCAATTTGTTCAAGTTCAAAGTTGTGAGTGAATATTGTTGTATTTCATTGTGTGTTGTTCTGTATTTTCACGCATTGTTCTGTATGTACGCATCAACATCTGCTTATAAAAACGCATGAAAAATAGGCCTACGTTAATTGTTAATGTATAAAAATTAATTTCGTTTTTTTGTGCCCAAACTTGTTTACAAAAACGTAAAGCAATAATAGCATATTGACTACTATTGTATATTTTCGGAAAATATTTCAGCCGCTCCAAATCTCTTTCCTATTCTTCCTTCTTTCTTTATTC
>NW_022688484.1:46280-66283 GCF_011630105.1 Anneissia japonica | reverse complement strand
CGTGCAGGAAATATCCTCAAAATGTATCTTGGAAAGACGTCTTTCCAAGATACCGTATCTTGGAATTCCGTCTTTCCAAGATAATTATCTTGGAATTCCGTCTTTCCAAGATACGGTATCTTGGAATTCCGTCTTTCCAAGATATGTTATCTTGGAATTCCGTCTTTCCAAAATACGTTATCTCGGAAAGACGTCTTTCCGAGATAAATTATCTCGGAAAGACGTCTTAATAAGTGTTTATTCCATGTTTCCAAGATAATTATCTTGGAAACTCTGAAACTCGGAAGGTCAATTTAAGCTTCCGTAGTTTATTAATATGATAGTAAGCACCAAAAATAATTCAATACGTGAATTTTGTTAGTAGACATTTTAAAGTATGCTATCAATAAACCAGCAATATAATATTTTTACCAATTATCAAATGCATAAATTATACCGTTTTAATAGCCGATTTATTGTATGGTCTATAGCACCACTATGGCATACCATCACAATATACTATCAATATCACAATAACCATCACAATAAATTAACATAACTATAATTTGTTCATCACAATAACCTTAGACATCACCATCACTATCACGAATTATCACAATAACCAAAGGCATCACCATAGCCATCACTATCACGTGTCATCGCAATAACATAAGTATTACCAGCACCATAACTATCACCCAAACTATCACGTATCATCACAATAACCAACATTATCACCATAATCATCTCCATCACTATCACCTCATCACAATAACCAACATTATCACTATAACCATTACTCAGTACGCATGACCATAACATCATTATCACATATCATCATAATAACCATAAGCATCACCATAATCATCACTATCGCGTATCATAACCAATAACCAAAAATGTCACCATCATCATAACCATTACTCACGTATTATTACAAAAATTATAAACATAATCATCACCATAACATCACTATCACGTGTCATCACCAATAACCATAAATATCCCAAATAAAATATTGATACCGTCATTATCATTTAATATTTCACTATTTATTCAGTCTTTCAAACATTGTGTACATAACAGAAAGCTAAAAAAAATCTCAAAAAACTATCAAAAGCAGGTTAGTAAAGTCTATATTTATTTAGTTTTTTTTTTATCACCGATTTTTTTCGACATGAAAATATTTAGCAACTTGTTAAAGATTAGATGTTGTTTTTGGTTTACAGCTACTGGCAACATATTTGGAAGCGACGAGGAGTGCTTTACTGATAACAATAATAATGGTAATGGTAATAATAATAATAATAACGGATGCAAAGGGAAACTGGTTTGCCCACCAATGCCACAGGGCTGTGCCTGTCACGCTGGCTGGGAAGGAATTGACTGTAAAACGGGTAAGTTTACACTGGATTAAAATTTACAAAGTCTTCCTCTATTTTAAACCGAAAATTCTCAAAAATTCTTTATAATAATTTGAGAGGTAACACAAATGTAAAATATCTGTTTTCGTAAATAAAAATAATCAATCAATTATAAAAATATAATTAAAGATTGTGTAACTGTTATAATTACTATTTCGTTCTAATAACTTGATAAATATTGACTTGCACGTCATAGTTAAATCTTTTAACAATATTAATAATAGGCCTAACGAAACGAAATAAGTTTGATAATAATAATGATAATAATAATAATAATAATATAACCAGTAGTAATAGTAATTCCAGTATAATGTCTTATTTCAAAATTTTCTACACATCGGCATGTGGACTGATAATCCACGAAACATCAGTAAATTGGACTGTAATTACTAATGTAACTCACAATAAAAAAATTATTATAAATCAAATAAAACTACTGTAAATAAAGATGTATTTAAAAAATGTACTTATAACGTATAATGTAATGTAGCATAATTTTTAAAAATGTATCTATGATAAACAGCATTATTATTTTCAACTATGTTGTTATATTTAGAATGTGAAAATGGTAAGTATGGCGCTGACTGTCTACAAGATTGTCATTGTGACTTTGACAATTGTGATACTTCCAGAGGCTGTGAGGAGAATGCAACATGCCACTCTGGCTACAAGAGCCCACGTTGTTTAGGTAAAAACCAATTCATTATTACTATTAGGTGAATTGTAAAAGAAAATTTACTGCATGTGTTTGTGCATTGTAAGAAGTGTTCCCCTTTATGGGTTTTTGTGAAAAACTTTTTGTTTGAAATATACCAGGAAATTTACTCATTTTAAACTCATTTTAGTTTTGGCAACAAAAGATTACCAAGTATTAAAAATTCTATTTTGCTTTTTAACAAAATATTATATTTAGGCCCGCAAAATACAAAATAGTAAACCTCACTACAAAAACCTTAGATTTATATTAGAGAGATTCAAGAAAATATTTAATGCTTAAAGAAGGGCGTGATGGGTTTAAGGTGCTGTTTGTTTATTTTTTATTTTGGTTTTTGTTCTTTTTGTGTGTCAGTGTATGTGTCCGACTTTAGTTAGACTTTGTGGTTTGATTAAAATAAAGAAAAAGGAAGAATTGTGTAAGATAAGAAGCTTGGTGGTGTTTTGGCGTGGCGGTTGCGGTTCTGCTACTATAAGAGATACACATTCACCAACCAATGGCGGCGTCATGGTTTTTCGACGGGAAAGAGTGGATTTTCATAAAATACACATTCACCACCCAGATGTATAGAAAACCTTCTTCTCCTCATCATCATAATTATTATCATCAACATCATCATCATCCTCATCATTATTATTATCATCACCATCATCATCATAATTATCATCATTAGGCCTATTAGGAGTGATGTTTTGACCTCCTGACGTTTTATCATACCGAATACTCAGTACGTTCCCAAAATATAAGTGATTCAGGTGGGAATCGAACCCAGCGGATCAAGTGTTAGTTTACTTGAACCTACCGTTTAGAGACAGGCTTATGTTTATCTGCGCGCTATATACTCAATCGTCTATTATTATTATCATTATTATTATTATTATTATTATTATTATTATTATTATTATTATTATTATTATTATTATTATTATTATTATTATAATTATTATTATTATTATTATTATTATTATTATTATTATTATGATTATTATTATTATTATTATTATTATTATTATACTGTCCAAAAGTGGACCGCATTCAGGAATGATGAAGATAGTGGGGCATGGCAATTTTTTTTTGCTATGGCTCAAGCAGATTTTGTAAGACAGAGTTTATGTTCTGGTCATTGGAGAAATAAAATAATTTGAATTAGGGGCTTGCAATCGGTTTCAAAATATCATAATGGTCGTTAACAATCTGAATTTTTTATATGATAAATTAAAATTTATATTTCTTACTTATTCATATAACATTTTACGTAGATCTATGTGACTTTTTTTTTAAATTCTATTAATATTGGACAATGAATTACAGTAAAGTATACAGAAAACTCAAACGCCAAAGATTATCAAAATGCGAATCGTATTATCCAATTCCCCTATACAGTATGTGATTCAAATTCAGGGCCCGGTTGATTGCATGACAGGAGCCCAAGGGGACTATCGTCCCTGAAGAAAGACTCATAATTGGTGGTCATTTAGCAAAAGAAAAATAATTGAAACATATATCTAAGTATATCTAATAATATTTCCAATGATAATTGGTTTTGGTATTGATCACGTTTATTGTATGTTTCAGTATCCAGCGAAGAATCGAGTGATAGAACAACCTCTATGAAAACACCATATGGTAATGTACCTCGAGGTCAAAATAATACTAACTTATCGTTTTTAATGCATCTAGTTTATGATATACAACTTCAATATCTGCTTTATATACGCATGGAATATATATATTAACATGAGATAAGCAATAAGGTGATTTTGCCGGCCATAGTCTAGACCCAGGCTAGGCCATTTATGAGATAACCAGAGTATTGATTTAATTAAAGCAGTTTTTAGCGATTTATCGGGGCACTAATTGAAAAATGTTTATGTCAAATTATTATGGACCTATAATTCGTATTATAACTCAATGATAACTTTATCAACTGCGTTGCATGATTGAATGAATAAATAAATTAATTAATTGATTAATTATTCGGTTGGTTGGTTGGTTGGTTGGTTGGTTGAATTAATTAATTAATTAATTAATTGCATTCCTTCATCCATTCATTCGTTATATAATTAATAAATTCATTCATTCATTCATTCACTGTAGTGCTTTTATAGCAGCGCCTAATAGCATGGAAACAACTCTTGGAAACGTACCTTGATGCCAATGGGCCTATAATTTGTATTATAGTTCCATAATAGTTTGTAAACGTGTACCATTCAATCACGAACCCTGTTTGTGATGATGAATGGTTTACTGTCAGTTAATGTCTAAAAGTCTAACCACTTCTTTCACAACAGTGCCTTGTTTATATGATTTACTGGACATTTATTTCAAACACTAACGTCAATATTCTCTCTAAATGTGCGATGTTTTCTTGTAATAAGACTTATATAACATAAATCATAGGCTCTGCTGTAAAAATTCATTCATTGTAGTGCTTTTATAGCAGCGCCTAATAGTATGGAAACCACTCTTGGAAACGTACCTTGATGACAATGGACCTATAATTCGTATAATAGTTTCATAATAGTTTGTAAATGTGTACCATTCAATCACGAACACTGTTTGTGATGATGAATGGTTTACTGTCAGTTAATGTCTAAAAGTCTAACCTCTTCTTTCACAACAGTGCCTTGTTTATATGATTTACTGGACTTTTATTTCATACTAACGTAAATATTCTCTCTAAATGTGCGATGTTTTCTTGTAATAAGACTTATATAACATAAATCATAGGCTCTGCTGTAAAAACACTAAAATGAATGAATGCATTAATTAATTAATTAATTAATCTAAATAACATAAATCATAATCTAACAATTTCCCACGTGCATATTTCAGCAACAAATTCCAACGGACCGTCGAGTGATAGAACGACCAGTATGGAAACTACTCATGGTAATGTACCTTGATGTCAAATTATGATGAACCTATAATTCGTATTATAGCTCAATAATAATTTGTAAATGTGAACTATTCCATCGCCAACCCTGTCGATAATGATGTTAAAGAATGGTATGTGTCAGTTAATATAAGTCTAACCTCTTCTTTTGCAGCAGCGCCATAGGTTAATATAACTTACTGGAGTTTTATTCTAAACACATAACGGACATCTCTCTTAATGTGCAAGTTTTTCTTGTGAGAAGATCGCAATAACATAAATCGTGGTCTAACAGTTTTCAATGTTTATATGTTTCAGCAACAAGTACCATCGGACCAACTAGTGATAGAACGACCAGCTTGGAAACCACTTATGGTAATGTACCTTGATGTCAAATTAGTTTTGGACCTATAATTCGTATTATAGCTCAATGATAATTTGTAAATGTGAACCATTCCATCGCCAACCCTGTCGATGATGATGTTGAAGAATGGTTTATGTCAGTTAATATAAGTCTAACCTCTTCGTTTGCAACAGCGCCATAGGTTAATATAACTTACTGGAGTCTTATTCTAAACACATAACGAACATATATTCTCTTAATGTGCAAGTTTTTCTTGTGAGAAGATCGAAATAACATAAATCGTGGTCTAACAGTTTTCAACGTTTATATGTTTCAGCAACAAACACCAACGGACCAACGAGGGATAGAACGACCAGCATGGAAACCACTCATGGTAATGCCCCCTGATGCAAAATTAGTTTTGGACTTTTAATTTGTACTGTAGCTCCAGGATAGTTTGTAAAGAAAATTAAGATGGTTTATGTTTAATACGAGTCGGAACTTTCTTTGCAGCATCGCATTAGGTTAATAATTTACTAAAGTTTTATTCTGAACACTAATGTAAATATTCTCTATTAATCTGGAAGTGTTTCTTGTGAGAAGATCGTAATACTATAAATTGAGTCTACGTGTTTTTCACTTTATATTTCAGCAACAAATTCCCACGGACCTTCGAGTGATAGAACAACGAGTATGGAAACCTCTCATGGTAATGTATATTGGTAATGTGTCTGTCAAATTGACATGGACCTATAATACGTATTATAGCTCCATGGTAATTTGTAAATGCGTATCAGCCAATCGCGAACCCTCTCGGTGACAATGATGAAGAATGGTTTAGGTCAGTTAATTTAAGTCTGTCTAACCTTTTTTTTTTTTACAGCATCTCACAGGTTAGTAAAAGGTACAAGAATTTTTTAACTTGCAGATAAGATTTTGGAGATTTTTCAGATTACAAATGACGAGATAAATTTCAAGACGGACATCCTGATTCATCGAATAATCTTTGGACATAGTCTTCAAAAGGGCTGGCTATTCTTGCACGATTGCACACCGGGGGACAAGTTAAATGCATTCAACCTTGATAACGACAACACGAACGAAAAGAATATGTCGGGAACAATCTTATTGAAACATGTAATTCCTTTTGAATTTCACGACGATAACATTCTATTAAGAGACAGAAACTGTTGTAAGGATTTTGTTATTAAGAGCCTATAAATATAATTTTCGAGCAAAAATGTGAATAATTACTAGTCAAAATGTTGCTTCAAATTTAGATGTTGTGCCCAGTGGCGTATCTGGGGAGTGCAGGCACTCCAGTCGCGCCCCCTCCCCCATTAAAAGTGTCGGAAGTAAAAAAAAAACACCTGAAGTAGTTACAAGTCAACTTATTTTTGCGACCTAGCGCCCCTCAATTAATCATCGATTCCCCCATTCCACATTCGTACCCCCATCAGCCCCATTCAAGACTCCTAGATACCCCACTAGTGCCAGTGTATTTCGTCCCTTCCCATTTGATGTGTTGTCTCTTGCATTCGATAGCAACTTCTCTCCAACTCCTGATGTACGAGTTCATTCTCTGTATTACAATAGGTATGATTGCCCACCTAGTTAAAAAAATAGTTTTTGCTGATTTACAGACACTTTTCTGCAAAAATGCTTAAACTTGTTACCAGCCAATTTAGGGGTCTATACAAAATAATACAGAAAAGGTGTCATTTAAGTGTTTGTTAATTGACGGGTAATTATTTTTCTCATCAAATTTCTAATTGTGAATTATTAACGGAAATATACAAGTTAGACAATTCAAATATGCATTTGATATTTTTTTATTTATTTATTTATTTTTTTTTTTTTTTTTTTTGCTTATGGCAGACAGCGCATTTTTAATACGTAATATGCTTATATTCATTTACTTAACTTTATTTTTCAGATATAGTATCCAGTATAACTATTGCACATGAATGGACTAAAACAACAGATGGCGTATTTTATCCGCCCTCAAATTTCATATTCATTAACAACTTTTTAACTTTTAAGCAATTGAACAATAGCATCAATCTCGTATTCCTGACACAATCATGGAGATAATAACTTTACATTATAGAAATGTTGGATTGGATTTCATTGTTGTGAATACCACAAGAAATAACCCACGAAATTCTGAAGACAGCGGGTTCTACTGATGTTGAATCGGGCAGTCACCGGAAGAAATTTCCTGGTTTTTCCGAAGTACATCTTTTCTTTAACGTGCAAATGGGTCATAACATTCAACGGTTTTTAACGTCTCATCCGAAAGACAGTGCGCTAATGAGACTCAGTTGCATTTCAGCCATCCAGTAAAAACAAGGATAGCAGAGCGGATAGGTTTTTAATTGCTTAAAGATGTTCACGGTTCAGCGCACACATAGTTGCTACATCATTATTTTATTAACATAAAATAAGAATATTGAGTATGTCACGTGATCAGATTGCCATGGAATATCAAAAACATTTGTACTGTATCACGTCATGTCTTTAAATTTTGATAAAATTTTAAACCATATTGAATATCATTATATAAATATATATATATATATATATAATTATTATTATTATATTAATATTATATTATTAGGACTATTATTATTATTATTATATTGTTATTATATTATTATTATTATTATTATATTAAATTATTATTAGTATTATCATTATTATTATTATTATTATTATTATTATTATTATTATTATTATTGTCCATTCTTTGATTCCTCATTTTTTGTTTTATATATATATATAAAACAAAGAATATATATTATTATGGTGATATAAATTATACTGCATCTTTGCCATTCTCAAAAAAATTATCAAGCAAGAAACCAAAATGATTATATTATAAGAAGACTCAATTTTGGACAGCAAAGTGTGGTATTCAGAGGCAGTAAAACATACAATATAATTGCTTGGCTCACACTGTCAAAGCAATAACATTGGAGCTAGTAAACCTAGTATACACATTTATCTAAATAATAAACATTTTGTAAAACTTCATGACGCTCAAATGTAGAGAACAATGTTATTATAATTGTATTTAATTATCTAATACATAATATAATATGTATATAATATAATATATTAATGTAATTATATTATAATAACATTGTTATTATTATTATTATTATTATTATTATTATCATTATTATCATTATTATTATTATTATTATCATTATTATTATTATTGTATTAATATTATTATTATTTTTATTGTTATATATATTATTATTACTTCTTATTATAAATGTGTCATGATGTACGTCTGTATAATATTTACACCGGTCATGAGCCTAAACGCTATGCCTACTTCATGACCTGTTTCCTGTTAGTTTACTTTAACTATTTAATTTACATCGTTATACACAAGCATTTCACCATTGTTGTATATTTAAAATTATTCTGTATGAAACGATTGAAATGAAATAAATGGCACATCAGGGAACAGTTAAATTACATGGAATTTAACTGTTCCCTGGGCTCATGGTTCCGCGAATAGACGTAGAAATAAATCGTATAGGCCTAATAATTAATCAAAACTATTTTAATAATCATCCTATTAAAAGGTGATTTAACGATGCAGGTATTTGTCATCATCAATCAATCAGTCATTTGAGAGACCTGCATTTATTTGACTTTTAACACGAAACCGTTTCACAATTTACGTGATTTGTTAGTAGTAAGATAGTGATAGTAATTCATAATAATAACTTTAATCTGAACTTGTTTAACTGAATTAAATCTGAAAATCTGTCCTTTTCACAGTTTGTGATTTTGTTTGTTTACAGAAGTAAGATAATGATAGTAGAGTTTATAATGATAATTTTAATATATTTGAACAATCCTAACTGATAGTGAATGTTTGTTTTATGCAAAATGATACATTTTAATTATTAAATAAACCGAATTTTTAATCACAATAATCAATTTCACGATAAACATAGACTAACATGCAGATTTCTTTCCATTTTATATGACAAAAACGTCGTATTTTTCATATCAGTTATATCTTTATAATCAATCCGGAACCATAAAAAATATGGATTCCTCGCCAGTAATATTAATAATAATAATAATAATAATAATATTAATAGTAATAATGATAATGATAATAATATTGTTAATGATACCATTAAAATAATTATATAATACACAGTAGTTAATAATAATAAACATAATTATAATAATTATAATTATATTGTTTTACATTGTTCACAATCTCGCTTAACCTCATCATCAATGAAAATAACATTGTTAATGATACCAGTAAAATATTTATAATAATAATACAGAGTAGTTAATATTGTTTTCATTGTTGATGTATACAATCTCGCTTAACCTCATATGTCATCAATAAAAATAATATACTTGTGAGCCCGTTTAACCATAAATGAAAGATAACAATAGTGAACGGCTGTAATTCTTTTTTTCTTTTTTTTTAAATTCTGAATGGCAGTCAATCTTAATATTATCGACCAAAAATGGTTCTTGCTATTTCTGGGAACCATCAATTATATTTCTTCGGAAGTGTTTACTGTTGTCAAACAATTACTCTATACAACTATTTAAATGTGACCTTCGAATAACCATGTTTACATATTGCTGCATTATATAGAATTTTATCCACTAAGTCCTTCTTGGCTTTTATTAAACCTTACAGTATAGTGTTTATGTAGGTTACATATAACTAAAGTATAAGTTAATACTAAATTTCAATTTAGTAGTAGTAGTTTTTAATTCGTGTTTCATCATTATTATTTTTATTATTATTATTATTATTATTATTATTATTATTATTATTATTATTATTACTTAATTTTATTTTTTGTTTTATTTCGTTATTTATTCTATTTTTTTCATTTTATTTTTGTTAATATATTTATTATGTACATAAGTATATAGGCCATTATTTTATATACTAGTAATATGTGATAATTGTACATAAAGTTGCGTTTCAGTGGTAGCCTTTTTCTATAGTCTACAAATCATAATTATATTATTTATCATGAAAAAAAAATTATGGAATATGATCAAAAAACGAAAATGTGTTGAGAAGTTAATGTTACATTCTATGTTAAATTTATCTTATATATTTAAAATAGACATGACTTTAAGTTATTATATTACGAGTATTAGCAATGTGAATTATAGGAAATTACTAACAAATTCAGGATTTCTTGAGTTTGAAATTCAAAAGTGGAGATGGGAGAAAGTTAATAAATAAAAGATTTTGTAAAATGTGTAACAATGATTATGTAGAAGATAAATTTGATTTTATTTTGGAATGCAATTTTTAATGTTTATTTAAGAACTACATACATCCCACAATTGTATTATTTATACCCAACCATTGATAAGATTTGCTTATTATTTTCGAATTTAGGAAAACATATGTACTTTTTGTTTGAAAGGAGAAGTAATTACGTTAATCATGGAGGAGTAAAATATATTCCTCAATGCTTTTAAGCCAATCAATATGTTTATTATATTTATTTATTTTGCATTTGGGCCAAATGCCTATATACGTAAACACATTTCATGTGGAGCTGAAAGAAAGTTCAATAGTTTGTAAAATAATCTTAACGTTTTTATTCTTTAAAGTATATAATCATCACTTAAATTTCATATCTTGGGATAATCTTTTAGAATATGAATACATACAGTCAAAACAGTATAAGGAAATTTGTTTAACTTCTTCATTTTAACGAGTAATTAAACGGTGTCAATTGAAATATATTTTGTGGTGTAATAAATAGATAAATTCAGAACTGTTTTGCGATAGTGCAGTAATTATCCATAAAGTTTTAACGTTAAAGAAGAGGAATGATGAAAATCTCCTAAACTGGAATTCGCACCCTAAGCCATCTGGCGTCTATATGAACATTATAGCATCAATATTTTTTTTATTTAATGTGTATTTTTGTTGGAATTAAGTCTTGAACTTCCATTCTTCGGTGGTAATACTATAGTACGCATTTGATGTGTTTATGAAATGTAGTAAATAAATAAGTTATTATCATCATCCTTGTTTTATTGTCCTTTCTGTAATTCCTAATGTTTTATTCAATAAATGGCGCGTAATTCGAATTTCCGTTGTCGACGGCTCCCCGTCCTCTTGCGTAAAGTAGGCACTTTACGCAACAGGACGGGTGGACGGCGGTTTTGTGCTCATCAGAGCGTGAAGACCACAGTAAACAATAGGGCGCTTAACCAGAATTCCGTTGTCGACGGCTTCCCGTCCTCTTGCGAATGTCCCAAAACGCACGTGTTTGTACGTGAGTTTACGCTATCGTTTTGTGGGACCTTAGTAACAATATCCAAGGGCGGGGCTTAGTTTTCAATTGTTTACAGGAGAATTTAGTTATTCATGGATCATGAATTTAATGTAGGCCTATGCGTCCAGCGATGGCTACAGAAATTTGCCGACATTGGAGGATATGAGGGTCCGAACCAGGGCCCGACTGGAACGGCTTCTGTCAGTCTCCAAGAATAAAAATCATTGGCAGGACTCACGCAGCAAATTATTATGGATAGTATAGCCTAAAATTGTATATTTAGACCATCAATAGGGATTGGCAATCAAAATAACGTTATTTGGTAGCTGCCGGCAGGAGGGAGGGGTTGCGTGGCAATTCCTCCCTGACCCCATGATGGCGCCACCACTGTTATGATCAGGCATCTTTAAAACTCTAGCTTGTAGTAATATATTATATTATCATTGATTTTTCGCCAGCCTCAATGAATAGTATATCACTTGCACATACTTAGTACGATGCTGGTACCATACCGTACTACAGTAATAACCATAGTAATAATAATATATAATAATAAAAATGATAATTATCAATAATTATAATAAGAAAGACAATGACAATGACAAAAATAGGGCCGGCCTATTGATAATGATATTGATGCCGATAACAATGATAAAGACAACGATTGTATCATCTTCTTATTTTATATACATGTTGTTTACGTTTAATATAGGCCTACATGCAGATCAACCCATTAATATATGCTGTAATAATAATCATGTAGTAATTGATAACGAGATAATGATTTGTAATAATTATATAATAATCATAATAATAATAATAATAATAATTATTATTATTATTATTATTATTATACAAATAATAATACAAATAATATGTTTATTTGTTTTTTTAACATCATTGTTATTTTTAGAAAAATACAAGAAATATTATACGTAAATTATACATAATTATACATAAATATTTCTTTTAGCTAAGCGATAACCAATCTGGTAATTGTAGTAAGCGATCGCATGAGAGTATCTTTGCTACTGACTGAACATGTGTGCTAATTTGCTACATAACACGATTGAGATAATTTTATGATAAATCTAAAATCTTTTTATTACGTCGGTATGGAAAAGATAGCAGAGTATGTTCTTAATATTTGTACATGGACAAAGTTCAATCAGATAATGACCTGGTGGTATTGTAACTCCACCCAATTAATACACTTATAACCACACCAGCGATGATAACAATAAAGTGTGACCTCTGTTATTGTAGACACATACGAACTTCAGAAAATGGCTCCTGAGGCGCATAATTTTCTTGTTTCATACTAACCTAAGTCTAAAGACGTTTCTATGCACGAAAGTAGAGGATAGACAGTCTCACTATGGCGTCGTCGCAACTTGTAACACTGGATATAATTGTTATTACAATATATTTTGTTTTCGTCATCGCAGTAGGTCTAGGTGTAAGTACTGCATGTTATTTATTTATTTATTTATTTATTTATTTATTTATTTATTTATTTATTTATTTATTTATTTATTTATTTATTTATTTATTTATTTATTTATTTATTTATTTATTTATTTATTTATTTATTTATTTATTTATTTATTTATTTATTTATTTATTTATTTATTTATTTATTTATTTATTTATTTATTTATTTATTTATTTATTTATTTATTTATTTATTTATTTATTTATTTATTTATTTATTTATTTATTTATTTATTTATTTATTTATTTATTTATTTATTTATTTATTTATTTATTTATTTATTTATTTATTTATTTATTTATTTATTTATTTATTTATTTATTTATTTATTTATTTATTTATTTATTTATTTATTTATTTATTTATTTATTTATTTATTTATTTATTTATTTATTTATTTATTTATTTATTTATTTATTTATTTATTTATTTATTTATTTATTTATTTATTTATTTATTTATTTATTTATTTATTTATTTATTTATTTATTTATTTATTTATTTATTTATTTATTTATTTATTTATTTATTTATTTATTTATTTATTTATTTATTTATTTATTTATTTATTTATTTATTTATTTATTTATTTATTTATTTATTTATTTATTTATTTATTTATTTATTTATTTATTTATTTATTTATTTATTTATTTATTTATTTATTTATTTATTTATTTATTTATTTATTTATTTATTTATTTATTTATTTATTTATTTATTTATTTATTTATTTATTTATTTATTTATTTATTTATTTATTTATTTATTTATTTATTTATTTATTTATTTATTTATTTATTTATTTATTTATTTATTTATTTATTTATTTATTTATTTATTTATTTATTTATTTATTTATTTATTTATTTATTTATTTATTTATTTATTTATTTATTTATTTATTTATTTATTTATTTATTTATTTATCCTATTTATTTATTTATTTATTTATTTATCCTATTTATTTATCCTATTTAATATCTTTATATGTTTTATCTAGGTTGGAGCATCCTTGTTTGCCAGTAATATTGGGAGTGAGCACTTTGTTGGACTCGCTGGATCAGGGGCTGCTGCTGGTTTAGGGGTCGCTGCGTTTGAAATAAACGTAAGAGATAGTTCGTTGTAGCCTCTTTTATGTTTAGGCCTAATCTAATAATTTTTCAGTAAAAAAAAAAGGAGGCCTGAAGAAAATGGACTATTTCCTAGGTGCAAGAAGATGAATTTCACCAAAATTGGTTACTTTTTTTTTTAGTGAAAAATCATTCCTAAAAGAAGGATTGTATTCTTAATAGTAAAAACACTGGTAAATTTCACTCTAGGTAGAGTGAAACTTTATTCTTTTTCACTCTTTTTTATTTCACTCTATTAATGTAAGCTTTATAGGCACTCTTTTACTTGTTTTCCCACTCGTTGTCATTTAGAGAACAGCTTGTGTATTAAACTCTGTCTGTAAGCCAAATTTTAGAAATGCTTGAACTTGAACACAGACTCTAGAACATGAAGCTAAAATTGAAAAAAATATATAAAATATAAATTAGCTTGTATTGGAGTACCGTACTCCCTGTTTCTCCTTTACATTTGCTTACTTTGTATATTTAAGTTAATAAATTTCAATTGGATTTTTGAGCTAAAAAGTTAAAATGATAATAATAATAATACCATATGCCTACCAATATAGTTTTGCAAAGTTTTTTTTTTTTACTTTTGCAAATCTGCGAAAGCGTAATTGTTTCCATCTGCATCTTATTGAAAGATGATAAATGATCATTTGAATTTAGCAAATCGATGTTTTTAGTCAGTTCTATAGGTTTTGCTGTAAATATGTCTACGTTGTTAACATACCGCAATAGCAGCACATATAAGTCAATGAAACATTAATATAAGCAAGCATACTCAACACTAGTCACTAAGCACACGTTCGGTAGTCTAGAGGATGGAAATAGGCTAGTTATCTGGAGGTCTTGGGTTCGATTCCACCCGAATCACTTGCGATTTTTTCACAAGTATTTGGAAACGTACTGAGTTTGGTACGATTACACGTCATGTAGGCCAAACATCACTCCTAATACTTTTTGACGCAAACTCAAATCGAAAAAGCTTTTATTTTTCTCACTTAATTTATGGTTTGAAGGGATATAGAAATTCCTCTCGTTCACGGAAATCTTCTCGTAGGCCTATTTGTTAACAAAATTACATTCGATAAGCCTTACCATGTTTGCGAAAGCATTCGTGAGTACAACATAACGGAACACGAAGATAATCTTGTTTATTTGTGATTTCAATTAGTGCACTTTATTATCATCATACCAATAGGTGTGCAAATATACTAAAAATACGTCTGGGTAATGAGAAAAAAAGGCAAACATACAGTGCGACTTTTTAAGTTACCATAAATGCGGAAGGAGAACAACCTACATAGCAGTACTACTGCATTATGTTGTATTGGCTAAAAAAACTTGTATAGTACACAGTACACAATAAAAACTAAGTTTTGAAGCGTCCGGTATAAAGTGAAGTAAAAGTTAACGTAAATATCAACATTAATGCACAGATACTGCATAAGCCTAATATTGGATTGAGTGGTTATACTAATATACAATAAAACATAGGCCTGTCACAAAATAGATAAATTGAATAAATAATAATTTTAGGTGTCAACCTATACACCTTATTCCAAAAAAATATTTCATTTAGGAGCTGTAGGAACTGCCGAAACTTTCTTTGTACAGTAATAATAATTAATGTTAATATATGTCGAAGTGCTCCGCCTTCAGTACGTAGGCCTATATATTTATGAATTTATATTTTCTCGTATCTTTCTCCAGGCGCTGTTTTTCTGTCAGCTGCTAGGATGGGTATTCCTACCTGTGTATATGGCAGGCGGGGTGTACACCATGCCTGACTACCTCCAGAAGCGTTTCGGCAGACAGCGATTGCGAATGTACATCGCCTTCCTCTCGCTCCTCCTCTACATCTTCACAAAAATCTCGGTAAGATCCCGTATTAGGCTACAGCGATCGAGTGAGTTGTAATAAACATACTGTAACAAATCTGCCATTTGTGTTTTTGTTTAATGTGTAAGCTTTGCGGAACAGAGTTAACATTAGACTCATTAAACACTACAGCGTATTTTTGTAGCTACTAGGCCTATATATGGTGAACACACTCACTCTATGTGCAAAATCAAAGAGAATGTTAATTTATTTTTATCTGAAACAGGACAAATAGGGAGAAACTTTGTACATTGAGGCGAGTCGAGTGGCCGAGCGGTAAGGCAGGGGTGCCGCTAGCTACAGCCTAATCGGCGCTGGTTCCAGCAGCTCCTCGCCCATGGTTCGGTCGGTTGGTAGAACCAAGTTTTCTCGGATAAGGACTTAAAATGGAGGTTTAGTGTATACATCTGGCTCGTGTGCACTTTAAAGAACCCATTGCATCTTTCGGAAGAGTAGAGGGTTCCCCGATGTTATGGTTCATTCCAGCCCCTGTCGTTGTGGAATGATGTGAGCATCATGTATCTACCATGAAGCGCCTATTTACGGCTGCTAGGTAGTCACGGACCACGCCCATACGCAATTCAGCACAATGACGCTGCAAGATAGGTTATTCTCCTACCCTTTACATGCAGTTCTGTCACTGACTACCTCTGAAATAGACGTTTTTTTCTTTATATTTTGGGTGGCAATACCTTCACTTTTAAATCTACTTATTGCACTTGTTCTGTATATTATTTTGTTACATAAAGTAATTATGGTTATGTAGGGAATTGATCCGTTATTTCGTTCTATCTTTAAAAGGATACCGTAAAACTTCGAATTGAAGCCGAATGGGCTTTAATCTACAGATGAAGCCCATCTTAAATTGAAGCCCCCTGTTCAGTTAGCCTCGGAAAGAAGCCCATGGGATTCTTTTCAAAATAGCATAGGCTTCTTTTCGAAATAGTACAGTACATCCTGTACATGAATTTCAAAAAACAAAATAAATTGAAAACAATCTTGGTTTATAAACAGTAGTTTTGGTGAATTAGAGTAATGCCAATTATATACTACTCCATGATACAGATTGATGTAACAGTGACCTTAGTTGTTTTATAGTACAAATTCACAAAATTTACATCATTCATTTTGAAAAGAAGCCCCCTCTTTATTTTGCAAAAGTAGCCTCGAAAAGAAGCCCATCTAAAGTTTAAAAAAAAGCCCTGGGCTTCAATTCGAGGTTTTACGGTATTCCAATGCAGAGTTTTAACTGGTGGTCATGCCTTAAAGTTAGTTTTTAAACTTAATGGTTTTATTTACAACCTTTTTAAATTGATTTACTTTTACACTGTGTACTATTGAATAGTATTCTTTGTTATTGCTGTGGGCTCATCTAAGTTCAACATGATATTTTATGTCTTTTGTTTAAGGGAAAAAAAGCAAAAAAAAAAACAATGTGGCCTATTATAGTGAATATAAAAACGCCTTGGCAAACATGAGTATGTTATTAACAGAAAGGTCCATGTTAAATGCAATGTTCATCATTACAATCGAAAGGTCAATGATCATGTAAATTAGATCTTTCGATTTTTCATGTTAATATGCATACGTATTGAAACTAGTAATTAATCCTGATTGACTGTTGTGGTCTGTAACTTTGTTTCTATTCTGAACAAATAAAAATTACGATCACCAATGAGGGCGGTATACCATGTAACACAATGCATACTGACCCTCTGACGTGTACTCTCTGCAGGTGGACTTGTACTCTGGCGGTATATTCATCCAACAAGCTTTACATTGGGACCTCTATCCTTCTATTTTGACTTTGCTTGGAATAACAGCCTTGTATACGATCACTGGTGAGACAAAAACAAAATTGAACGTTGTTTAATGTAAGGTCGCTTTAGATATAGAAGTATTTGCAGTCCTGTGCAATTTGAAGTCAGATATTTATATAGTTGTTTATACAAAAATTGTGTTGCATGCAAATCCTTTTATTAGACAAATAAAATGTCCTCTTGGTGTGACCATAATCGATGTTGTTAACAGAATGAACCTTTCCGCTAAGCCTTGCCCCTTAGGTATAGTTGTTTCACATAACACAAAATGAACGCCTGTAAACAGGTGTGTTTGTGGGACATGCGCGTATTTGTGACCGATTGGTCAATTGTAAAGTTTAATTGATACTCTGGGAGGGTCTATTGGATGTGCTCAGCGCATAAGATACCAAATTGTGACGTTGTAGAATGTCCATTTTTGACAAATAATCATATTAATAGCAGGTGTACATCTCTTTTTTTCATTTCTTATTACAGGTGGATTGGCTGCCGTTATCTACACTGACACACTCCAGGCGTTCGTCATGGTAATAGGCGCTTGTATATTATCAATACTTAGTAAGTAAATAAATTGAGCTGTTGGTGGAACAATACATAAATTTCACGGGTATAAATCTTTAAACTTGTTGGGTTTTTGTTAAGAGTCATTTAGTCGTCATTTAATTAACTTCTGATAGTTGTGTGGTAAATTCAGAACTTTCCTCTTTGTAAGTCAATAATCAGGTTGCCAAAGCGACAATTCAAATCCTTTGAATGTTTAATTTTTTTTATTTTCTTTTTGTATGATAATTATATTATATCTTGGTCGAAAATGTAATTAATCAAATCAAATCAAATTAAATCAAAACGTGTAATCCACCCGCCTTATTTAACACGTTTTCAATTGAGGTGGTGGATGAGGATTATCAGTACTAAATTAAGTTTTAAAAGATCGATATTTAAGCTATACCGTACAATATTAACTTTATTGATACTTTTACCTACCTACAGGCTTTAAAGAAATAGGCGGATATAAAAACTTCGAATTGCGTTACATGCAAGCGTATCCGAACGAAACTTTATATAATGACGACCCGTGTGGATTTCCGAAAGATGATTCGTTTAACATGGTACGTGACGCTAGGGGATCCGATATACCATGGCCAGGATTTCTTTTCGGCCAATCAGCAGCATCCATTTGGTATTGGGCTACAGATCAAGTAAGTAAATTTCTAGCAAAGGGACCGAATTCTGAATTTTATTATTTTTATGTTTATTAAAATCATAAGAAATATTCATTATAATAAATACAATTTTGGTATTTATATTGACAATTATGACATGTAATAATTATTGAAATATAGTAAAGTATAACTATCAACATTAATTATAACTATATAGGCCTATACCGTATAGTTTAAAAACTATGTACTATAATAAAATAATCTAAAAAATTACATTTAATCATACATAGATATCAATCTACATATAATTATCAATTTCACCTTTACTTTAATTTGTCTAATACATCCAAGGTCATAGTTCAGAGGACACTGGCGTCAAAGAATCTATCACATGGACAGGGAGGTACCCTATTGGCTGGCTTCTTGAAAGTCCTGCCGCTATTCATCATCGTGATGCCGGGTATGATCAGCAGAATATTGTTTCCAGGTAGGAGATTTAATTTAAATCAATTATCGAAGAGATAAATCACACACACATACAAACAAGCAAATATACCCCACACACCGCAGCAGTACAGCCTATCAATGAAAAGTTCCTAATTATTGTTATAAAAAGTTCCCCTGGCGGGAATCGAACCTGCGATCTCTGGCCGTCAATGCGAGTGTCATACCACTAGACCACAAATACGCCACGTCAGGTTATATACTTACTGAAGATGACTATGTGATACAGCAGAAACATGTTTGTATTAAATCTTGGTTTATTGCCTTTAAATTTGTGTTGTTTATTATATCATGTCTATCTATTATGTCCTTTATTCGAACACTGTATTTACCTTTCTTTGATGATTTATATATAATTTAACAGTGTTAACGGCTATC